>NC_133325.1:34173400-34473400 GCF_042186555.1 Aquarana catesbeiana | reverse complement strand
CCCAGCAGAGTCCCTCCTTACACCAGGTGTCCCCAGCAGACTCCCTCCTTACACCAGGTGTCACCAGCAGAGTCCCTCCTTACAACAGGTGTCCCCAGCAGAGTCCCTCCTTACATCAGGTGTCCCCAGCAGAGTCCCTCCTTACACCAGCTGTCCCCAGTAGAGTCCCTCCTTACACCAGCTGTCCCCAGTAGAGTCCCTCCTTACACCAGGTGTTCCCAGCAGAGTACCTCCTTACACCAGCTGTTCCCAGCAGAGTCCCTCCTTACACCAGCTGTCCCCAGCAGAGTCCCTCCTTACACCAGCTGTCCCCAGTAGAGTCCCTCCTTACACCAGGTGTCCCCAGTAGAGTCCCTCCTTACACCAGGTGTCCCCAGTAGAGTCCCTCCTTACACCAGGTGTCCCCAGTAGAGTCCCTCCTTAAACCAGGTGTCCCCAGTTACCAGTGGCATTACTAGGGTTGATGTCACCCGGTATGTAAAAACATGGTGTCACCCCCCCCGCACCCACTATAGTCCTCCCTCAGTACAGACCCCCCTCCCGCAGTACAGACCCTCCTCACTAAGTGCAGATCCCCTTCAAGCAGTATAGATCCCCCTCACTAAGTGCAGACCCCCCTCCCATAGTGCAGACCTCCCTCAGTGCAGACCCCTCCCTCAGTACAGACCCCCCGGGCAAACCATCCCCCCTCCATCTGTACCGACCCCCATCAGAACAGACCCCCAGGACAACCCACCCCCCCATATGTACAGACCCCCCAGGACAACCCACCCCTCATATGTACAGAACTCCCCCAGGACCGCCTCTTGTTTCTTCATCATGAGCTGGACTTCAGTAAAATGGCCGCGACGGAGACAGCATTACCTAGTGGCGGCAGCGGTGGCAACGGCGGGGAAAAAATCAGGAAAACGCAGATTTCCCTGGACATTTCCCGGGAAACGGTAAAACCAGGACAAAGGTCTAAATCCCGGGAATGTCCTGGGAAATTCGGGACAGTTGGCAAGTCTGATATGGCTGTAATGTGTGTTACAGACTATCACACAGTACAGCCATAACAAAGTCAGCACCACACAGCAATGTTACACTGACAGAGCCAAAAAGGCACCTGCTGTGCTCTGATCATCATAATGATAATGACCATGAGCACACAATGTGATGCTACTTGTACACGTGTGATGGGGGAAAGGGACAGTAAAAACACACAGGCAAGCTGCATTTTTACCACCCCCACAAACCACTCCCCTTTGAGAATTTTTCACCCAAGCTTTGCAATCAGGTCCGCCTGTCAGTTTTTCATGTGGACCAGTGGCGGTGAATCCATAAGGGAGTACGGGCGCCGCCCCCTCTCTCCTGCCACCCCCTCTATCACCAATAAATAGATTCATGCATTGCTGCCACCCCTTATTCAGGCACCCAGCCCCTTTTCGGGTGCCTGAATTACAGCAGCGGGGGTATTTTTTTGAAGCCTCTGATTAGAGCCATATGCTCTAATAGGCTTCAAAAAAGGTGAACAGTGAGCACCATGCTGGGCGCTCGCAGGTCACTCTGTTGTGTGTTAGGAAAGCAAATGAATATTCACTTTCCCAACACTGAACCACCTCTCCGCCAATCAGGTGCTCGGGTGTGTTGCCTGTCAATTCATTGGCTGAAAAGACAGGCACTGTGATTGGAAGCCTATCAGGCATCCAATCATAGCAGAGGACGGGAAAAGAAATTGAGGAGCGAGGAGGACACCGCCATCATGACCCGCTGCCCCAAAGAGACAGGGTAACTGTCGGGGGGCATATTGGCAGCAATTGATGGCACAGTGGCAGCATTCGCTGGGCACATTGGCAGCAATTGATGGCACAGTGGGTGCAATTGATGGGCACAGTGGGTGCAATTGATGGCACAGTGGCTGCGTTTGATGGCACAGTGGCTGCGTTTGATGGCACAGTGGCAGCAATTGATGGCACATTGGCTGCGTTTGATGGAATAGTGGCTGCGTTTGATGGCACAGTGGTGGCAATTGATGGGCATAGTAGCTGCTTTTAATGGGCACAGTGCCAGCAAATGATGGTTTTTGTTTCAGAATTTTTCAGTTTCTTTGCGCCCCCCAAAAATTTTGAGCACCAGCTGCCATTGATGTGGACCTGATTGAAAGCTCCATGTAGGTCTACAAGAGTCCAGATATGAAGTGACTTCATCCTTTTCTATTTTTCCAGACCTAAATGTGACAGATCAGAGGTAGCCTGATGTAAATGGACACAAGTCTGTGGTGTATGAGGACACAAACTGAATGGGCACAGATGTCAAAACACTGACATCTCTCCCATTCAGATCCTGTTATGATTGGTGGGGTGCTGTAAAGCTTCCTGGTGGTAATGCTAAGGTGGGTTCAGACTACGGTAAGAACACGCCTGAGCTCATCCCAGCTAATTACTTGTTGTCAAAAAAGTTATAAAATAAGACATCTCTGCCGCTTTATGATAAAGTAAAAAGTTTAGAATAATAATGGTTATTAAAGGTTCACCTTTTGGAACATGTTTCAGCTCCTGCCACCATTCCTCCAGATTTTGTGACAGCATGGGGTCAGGGGTGGAGTCAGGGGTGGGGTTGTGGGCAGGGCCAATGGAGGCCCCGTCAGATACGCTGTATGGGGCCCTATGATTTCTAACTGCGGCCCTACTGGGAGCTATAGTAAATTTGGTTTTGAGAGTATTTTTGCGCCAGCTCTATAGTGAATACCATTTTAGCTCTAATTACCACGATTGGTGCTAATTAGTGGTAAATAGTGTTAATTAATGTGCGGCGCTATAGTAAATGACCCTCAGAGAGATCATTTTGCCCCTGTACAAATCATTAGTAAGACCTGATCTGGAATATTCAGTTCAGTTTTGGGCACCAGTTCTCAGAAGGATATCGGGGAATTGGAGAAAGTGCAGAGAAGAGCAACCAAACTGATAAGACGCATGGAGGAGCTCAGTTATAAGGAAAGATTAGAGGAACTAAATTTACTCTCTCTTGAGAAGAGAAGATTAATCGGGGAGATGATCAACATGTACAAATACATAAGTGGTCCATATAGTGAACTTAGTGTTGAGTTATTCACTTTAAGGGAGCACTCTTTACATCTAGAGCAGTGGTTCTCAACTCCTGTCCTCGGAACCCACTAATAGGCCAGGTTTGCAAGATAACTGAAATACCTCACAGGTGATATCATTTGCTGCTCAGTGATTGCAGTATTCTAGTCTGCATCTCCCCAATGTACTGTAATACTTAAATTCTGGCCTGTTAGTGGGTCCTTAGGACCGGAGCTGAGAACCACTGATCTAGAGGCAGGCCCGGACTGGCCATAGGGCACACCAGGCACTTGCCCGGTAGGCTGGGGCTGCCAGACCACCCTGTACTCTCTGGCCCCCCAGTGCTCTTCAGCTCCTTTGCTCTCCAGCCCCCCCAGTGCTCTCAGGCCCCCCTGTACTCTCCGCCCCCTCAGTGCTCTCCAGCCCCTGTGCTCTCAAGCCCCCCCAGTGCTCTCAGGCCCCCCTGTACTCTCCAGCACTCCGTGCTCTCCAGCCCCTCCCAGTGGTGTCAGGCCTCCCGTGCTCATCAACCCCTGTACTCTCCGGCCCCTCTAATGCTCTCCAGCCCCTTCCAGTGCTCTCAGGTCCCCCTGTGCTCATCGGCCACCCCAGTGCTCTCCAGCCTCTCCCAGTGCTCTCAGGCCCCCTGTACTCTCTGGCCCCCAGTGCTTTCCAGCCCTCCGTGCTCTCCAACCCCTCCCAGTCCTCTCCAGCCCCTCCCATTACTCTCAGGCCACCTCTGCTCATCGCCCCCCTCTCAGTGCTCTCCAGCCCCTGCCAGTGCTCTCAGGCCCCCCTGTGCTGATCGGACCCCGTGCTCTCCAGCTCCCTAATGCTCTCCAGCTCCTCCCAGTGCTCTCCAGCCCCTCCCAGTGCTCTCAGGCAACTCTGTGCTCATCGGCTGCCCCATATTCTCTGGCCCTCCCAGTGCTCTGCAGCCCCTCCCAGTGCTCATCAGCTCCCCTGTACTCTCCTGCCCCCCCAGTGATCTCCAGCCCCTGTGCTCTCCATCCCCCCTGTGTTTATCAACCCCGCTAGTGCTCTCTGGCACCCCCAGTGCTCTCCATCCCCCCATGCTCTCCAGCCCCTCCCAGTGCTCTCAGGCCCCCCTGTGCTCATCCCTCCAGTGTTCTTCAGCCCCCCATGCTCTCCAGCCCCTCCCAATGCTCTCAGCCCCCCTGTGCTCATCAGTTCCCCTTTACTCTCTAGCCCCCCAGGGCTCTCCAGCCCCTCCCAGTGCTGTTGAGCCCCCCTGTGCTCATCCCCCCCAGTGTTCTTCAGCCCCCCATGCTCTCCAGCCCCTCCCAATGCTCTCAGGCCCCCCTGTGCTCATCAGCTCCCCTTTACTCTCTGGCCCCCCAGTGCTCTCCAGCCACTCCCAGTGCTCTTGAGCCCCCCTGTGCTCATCAGCCCCCTTTACTCTCAGGCCCCCTGTGCTCTCCGGCCGCCTCTGTGCTCTCAGGCCCCCCAGTACTCTCCAGCCCCTCTGTGCTCTCCGCCCCCCTGTACTCTCCACCCCATGCTCTTTATTCCCCTGTGCTGTTCGCCTCCTGTGTTCTCTACTCCTGCTTGTGCTCTCCAGCCCCCCCATGGTCCCCGCCCCCTCAGTGCTCTCCGACCCCCCCAGTGCTTTCCAGCCCCTCTGTACTCTCTGCCCCCTCTGTGCTCTCCACCCCCCCTGTGCTCTTTGCCTCCCGTGCTCTTCACACCCCCGTGCTCTTCACCCCCTGTGCTCTCTGGCCCCCTTAGTGCTCTCCAGCCCCCCTAGTGCTCTCCACACTCCCCCGTGTTCTCCACCCCCCTACATTCTCCGCCGCCCCATGCTCTCCGTGCCTCCCGGTAAATCTGCCATGGGCTGCTCAGTCTAAAATGCCCGGGCCTATTTTTTGTCCCAGTCCGGGTCTGTCTAGAGAAAAAGAGATGTCATCTCCAAATACGGAAAGGTTTCTTCACAGTAAGAGCTGTAAAATTGTGGAATAGACTCCCTCCAGATGTGGTTCTGGCCAGCTCAGTAGATTGCTTTAGAAAAGGCCTGGATTCTTTCCTAAATGTACATAATATAACTGGGTACTAACATTTATAGGTAAAGTTGATCCATGGAATATCCGTTTTCCTCTTGGGGGATCAGGAAGGAATTTTTTCCCCTGCTGTAGCAAATTGGATCATGCTTTTGGGGGGGTTTTGCCTCATTCTGGAACAACTGTGGGTATAGGATCGTGTGTATGGGATTGTATGGTTGTTTTTTTTTTATTTTTATTGATTGAACTAGATGGACTGTGTCTTTTTTCAACCTGACTAACTATGTAACTATGGGGTTTATTTACTATAGCGCTAATATGAGAATGCGAGAAAAAATGCTCTATAAATAGCCAAAACCGGGCTAATTAGCTCTAAAATGAATTCACACCAGGGACCGTCCAAATCATTACTCCTGCTAGAAACACGGAAATTGCACATGGAAATAATGTTTAGAGCATGATATGATAGCTTAAATGGTTCGTAAATATGTGGTATATTGTTTAAAGATAATATGCTTTTAAACTGCTGGAAAAAGTAATGTATAAACTGAAATATCATTGAAACTCTGAGAAGAGATACATTCCCACTATGTACCAGCACAAGTGAGCAATGCATGCTCAGACATGCAAAATACTCTCATTTTAACTCCCATTCATTTTTTACCAAGAGCTATAGTAAATTTGCAAATTAGCACTTTGCTAAAAAGCATTTGCGAAAGTGAAAATGAGAGTTATATACAACCCCCGAAGTGAAATTTACTGTCAGAATGACAAAATTTACAAACGGCACCAAATTTTTACTGGCAAAAAAAAACATGAAATTTACTGGCAGATCCACATTCTTTACTGGCACTGCAAAAAAAGTACCTAAAATAACATTTTTTTGTGCTAAACAGTACAAATATCAATATTAATGCTATTAGCAATGTGTTTAAGTTAAACAAAAGTCAAAAAACATATTTCTCAATTTGCATGAAGGTTAGGTTACTATAATCCAGCCAGCACAGAGTCCCCCCTTACATCAGAGTCTGCAGGATTCCCCCTTATAGTACAAGGGAACTCTTACGTAAAGGGGAACGCTGCAGATCATGATGTAAGGGGGAATTCTGACGTGAAGGGAGGCTCTGGTGAATAGAGGCCATCCTTTGCAGAGTGAATACACTAAGGTAAGGGGGGGGCTACTAATATAGGGGGAACCTTTATATCAGTGCCCCCTTACATTATTGTATTCACTCCCCTCCTTACATCAGTGACCCCCCCAGACTGGCCTGGCAGCGCTGTCACTGACCTCCTCTCAGGTGCACCATGCAGGGCTCAGTCAGACGACTCCAGCTTGGCGGCTCTGGTTTTATTCTATAGTCTCCTCTCCACAGTCCACACACGTCTTTCTCTTCCTGTAGCCCCATCCCGGCGGCACTCCTTTCTAGGATCCCCCTCAGAGACTGCAGATATGATAAAAGACAAGAGATGGTCAGAGGCTGTGGGCATGATACAGGGGGTGGACAGAGGCTGCGGACATGATACAGGAGGTTGACAGAGGCAGCGGACATGATACAGGAGGTGGACAAAGGCTGCTGACATGATACAGGAGATGGATAGAGGCTGCGGACACGATACAGGAGGTGGACAGAGGCTGCAGACACGATACAGGAGGTGGACAGAAGCTGTGGACACGATACAGGAGGTGGATAGAGGTTGCGGACATACTGCAGGAGGTGGACAGAGGCTGCGGACATACTGCAGGAGGTGGACAGAGGCTGCGGACATACTGCAGGAGGTGGACAGAGGCTGCGGACATACTGCAGGAGGTGGACAGAGGCTGCGAATATGATAGTATCCTCCTCACCCCCTCACAGTAGCCTCCTCCTCTGTCCACCATCATATTACTTCTCCACTTCATAAGTGTGCTGTGTTCTTCTCCTGTGCCCCTTTTACCCTGATGATGTGGAGAAATAATATTATGGTGGACACTGGACAGAGCACATCAGTCTCTGTGCCGGCCTCCCCTGCATGCCACGGCTTCACCCTCTGGGCTCCCAGCCATGCCCTCCTCTCACTCTGATATTCCCCCACAGTTTTACTCTCCTCCTCCTCACCCCTGCTCGGCTCCTTTGGACCTCTGCCTAGTGCCTATGGCGAGTGCACTGCAAGAGCCACTGATCGCCATAGTGTCCCGATTGTCTATTCGAAAATGGCGCTGGGTGGCGCCATTACGCTACTGCGCATGTGCCGCCCGGCCGAGCACGTACAAGCTTTCCCGAGCCCGCCCGGCTTTGGAACGGCGCAGCTGCATGGTCGGTTCGCGGCCATCTTTTTTACGGGCACTGGTGTCTTTACAAACCACAAACAATACCATTGATGATGCAAATTTTAAACGAGTCACAATTTTGTGTGTTGTTTTGTATTTCCAAATGATCATAATTTTCCCCCAAAAAATGTGATATGTGTACCAACATCAGAAATCAAAATGTCATTCCCAAAATTCAGAGGGTGACATCACTATTCTACACTCACACACCAAGAGCCACCAAATATCACATAATAAATCAAGAAACATAACTCCTGACTGATGTCATTCCACCACCTATAGGTATATGTCCAAAGAAATGCAGTATTTATGTGTAGGGGGTTTCCACCACCATTGCAAATCATGCCATATGTTTACCATAGGCAAGGACAATAATAAGCCTTAACATTTCCCCACCAGCACCAATTGCAGCCTCTTACCAAACAAAAACCAACAAAATTACAGCTGTTTCTCTAGCAGCATGCTGACAGCAATCCGCCATACACCATCCATGTGGCAGCACAGTGGCTAACTGGTTAGCACTTCTGCCTCGTAGCACTGAGGTTGATCATTCGAATCCCAGTCTTTCTACCTGAATAGAGGTCTGTATGTTTTTCCTCTGTTGTGGTGTTAAAGTTTCTTTTTCACCAGTGATTAAATTTTTGACAGTTTTCACATAATGGAACCCCAAGAAATAACATTATAAATCATGCAAGTGTGGGTTTGAACCAAATCTCGAACTGTGGTGTTTTGGGCCAGATATGGATGTATAAGTCTGGTGTGATCCTGCACACATATTTCAATGTTGTATGCCAATGATTAATGAATGTGCTTAGTCACCAATTTATGTGAAGCAGCCCTCACAAATTTGTCATTTCCTGTTTTGTACCCTCCACACGCCCAACAACGTACAAGTTTAATTTGGAGATTTTTGGGATCACTGATCATGGCCAGAGCCTTGGGCATTTGTTATTTTGGGGTTTACCCTGCACAGATATATATGCTGATGCATTCTTTCAATTGTAAAGATGTGTGTTTCTGATGAACAGGTGTGAGCACTTGAGGCCTACATTAAGAGACAGAATCAATTACACTGGTGAGTGTGTCCTCCACTTGAAGGGTGTAGCTGTGCTAGCAATCCTAGCTAGGTTATATAAAGGCCTGCATTTGTGGCAGTTGTTTGGCCTGAGAAGAGGCCAGAATCTTTGCAGTGCTTATATTGGTTTACAAACAGATGTTTTTTTTTTTAATTTGGGGGTCTGGGTGTGCATAATGCCTGACCCACACCCCACTAAGGCTGTGATTTGGTGATTGCTTTATGTGTTTGCTGGTATAGTTTTGCATTAAGGCCCTAAAAAGTGTGTCCAGTCTGACCATGTGTTTGTTTGTGAGCCTCAGCAGACCTTTATCTTGTTCTAATTACTTCTAAATTTCACATGTTAGACTTTCAGCTGCTACTGTTAATCTAGTTTATGTAATGGTTTAGATGAAAAGGAAGGTTCCTGCTAATTTCAAACATAAGTGTGTGTGTTTTGTTTGTGTGCTGCCTCTTTGTATTTTATTTTTGATTATGTATATATTTTTTCTGTTTTTGCTTGTGAAAATCCTGCAATTACATTTTTTTAGGGGTTTAGGAGTTCTGATAACCAAAAAGGTTTGTCATGGTTGTTGTTAGCTTGATTTGTATCTCTTGTTTTCTAATGTGAGTTTTAATGTGGCTAATTTTTAGTGTCCTACCCTTGTAGCTTGTAAGCTATTTTGAGCAGGGCCCTTCTAACTATATTGTAAAATGCTGGAGGATCATTTCCATGTCTTTTTATTTTAATTTTTTGCCCAAGTACATTAATGTAACAAATGTTTATACTACTGTTGCAATAAAAAGTTGATCTTTTTTGCTTTATGTTAGATTTTTGCAGACTATGAATACATATTTTCTAAGTGCAAACTTTTCATACCCCTTCAAATCTGTATTAAATCTAGTTGCATTCAAAAGTATTTGGTTGTCCTTGAGTAAAAAGTGAAATGGTGGGAGGGGGAAAAAAAGCAAAAAAAAAACAAAACAAAAAAACAAAAAAAATCCTGCTCCAATGATCCAATTTCAGGGCTCTATTATTTATTTTGTGGACTAGGTAAACCATGAAATATGTCAACTAAATGTGAAATCTCTCTATGCACCAAATTAAGAAAAAAATACCCCCAAAAAATATATATTTTTAAATTTGTTGCAGGGTCATCCCCAAAATCCATACCAGGCCCTATGGGTCTAGCACAGATTTTAAGGGGAACACCACGCCATTTTTTTTTTTTTTAAATGGTGTGGGGTCCCCCCCAAAATCCATACCAGACCGTTATCCGAGCATGCAGCCTGGCAGGTCAGGATAGGGGGGACGAGCGAGCACCCCCCAGATCCCGCCCCCCCATGTGAAAGGTATCGGGTACATCGCACCCCTACCCATTCACCAAAAAAGGGTCAAAATGGAAAAATCACAAGTGCCAGTTTTTGACAATTCTAAAAAAGTCCAAAAAGTCTATGATAGTGGTGCTGAAATGATGTTTATATTGTGAGTCCAATATAAAGGGAGAGATGTTCCAATCACCAATTAAAGTGCATAGATGTGAAAGCATTCAACACCACGTGGTAAAATAATCTGCTTACCAGAGGACAGAGAAAGTTAGGCATGTAATTAAACCCACGGCTCAGTCAGCCTCCACCATGCATCTTCAAGGCTTGGAAGGGCAGTATGCAGATAACAATCACACCCAATAAAGCTTCTCCAGGGATTCACATCAAAAAAATATGCAAACTCTCAGCAAATCGATCAGCAGTGTTCGATGAAGAAATCATAAATAACCAATAGTGAAGCCCGTAATAGCAGATAAAAAGGTTTATTGTAGTAACTTACATTTAAAATTCAGGAATGCATGCATCAAGGAAAATGATAAGCTGCAGCGATCAGCGTGCTGGTGTCAACCTGCCTGACATGTTTCAACGCAAACGGATGTCTTCAGACCCTTAGCCGAGCATGCAACCTTGTAGACCGCAGGAAAGAAGAGGGGATAAGACAGTGCCCCCCCTCCTGAACCGTACCAGGCCACATGCCCTCAACATTGGGAGGGTGCCCCCACCCTCCTCTGACGCACAGGGAATTCACAGGAATTCACGGGACTTCCGTGGACGGGACTGTCAGAAGAAGCGAATCGTCACACGGCTGAAGACTGCCACTGAGGTGGATCGTGCGGATGGAGCGGAGAAGGAGCCTGGAGGAAGATGCGGGACGAGAAGAGTGGAAGAAGAAGAAGATGAAGAAGAAGATGGAGGAAGAAGAAGAACACCGAAAGAACACCAGAAGAAAGAAGATGGAAGAAGAAGCCGCAAGAAGAAGAAATTAATAAAGGGCTTGTCAAAAACCTTCTCTTGTGTTTTTTAAACTTTTTGACACTTTTTTTGTGAAATGGTAGGGGTACATTTGTACCACATTACCAATTCACACGGGGGGCGGGATCTGGGGGTCCCCTTGTTAAAGGGGGCTTTCAGATTCTGATAAGCCCCCCACCCGCAGACCCCCACAACCACAGGCCAAGGGTTGTGGAGATGAGGCCCTTCTCCCCATCAACATGGGAACAAGGTGCTTTGGGGGCTACCTCAAAGCACCCTCCCAATGTTGAGGGCATGTGGCCTGGTACGGTTCAGGGGGGGGGCGATCTCTTGTCCCCCCCTCTTTTCCTGTGGCCTGCCAGGTTGCGTGCTTGGATAAGGGTCTGGTATGGATTTTTGAGGGGACCCCACACCATTTTTTTTTTCATTTTGGCGCGGGGTTCCCCTTAAAATCCATATCAGACCTGAAGGGTCTGGTATGGATTTTGAGGGGGACCCCCACGCCATTTTGTTTTTTAAATTTTGGTGCGGGGTTCCCCTTAATATCCATACCAGACCTGAAGGGCCTGGTATGGAATTTAGGGGGACCCCCACGGCATTTTTTAAAAAAATTTGGCGCAGGGTTCCCCTTAATATCCATACCAGACCTGAAGGGCCTGGTATGGAATTTAGAGGAACCCCCACGCATTTTTTTTTTTATTTTGGGTCGGGGTTCCCCTGTGGGGAAATCCCATGCAGTTTTTATCAATGCACTTTTATGTGTATTGTCGGACAGACAATTCATTAATAGCTGCGAGTAGTTTTTAATGACTTTTTTTTCCTTTGAAATGTAATTTTGCTGTCAGACTGTTCTAAGCACGGGAAACATGCGCCCCTTTACAGGCATACTATAGACACCCTCCAGGTACGAAATTTAAAGGAATATTACAATTTTATTGTTTCACTTTAAGCATTATTAAAATCACTGCTCCCGAAAAAACGGCTGTTTTTAAAAATTCTTTTTGCATTGATACATGTCCCCTGGGGCAGGACCCAGGTCCCCAAACACTTTTTATGATAATAACTTGCATATAAGCCTTTAAAATGAGCACTTTTGATTATTCATGTTCGTGTCCCATAGACTTTAACGGTGTTAGCGAACTGGGGGGTTTTCGGCTCATCCCTACTCACCACCTCTCTTTTGGGAGACTGCTGCAGTTTACTTCCTCTAGGCCCAAAAGGGAACACTCCTTGCAGCCAGTAGGGGAAACCCTTGCAGCACTCCCATCCCTAGGCCAAAAGAATTTGAAGAAAGATAGTTCTCACCGTAACATCATCACCAGGCGGAAGCTCAGGAAAGAAGACCATGTGCCTGAAATATTTAATACCCCCCCAGCCAGCTGATAAGGCCCCCAAGTCTGCTGACTGACACAAAACTAAACACCCAAAACAAATAATGGCACTTCTCTAAGACCCCTTTCACACTGGAGCATTTTTCAGGCGTTTTTCATGTGCTGAGACCCCTTTCACACTGGAGCGTTTTTCAGGCACTTTAGCATTAAAAAAAGAGCCTGTAAAGCGCCTGAAAGAAGCCTCATCTGCAATCCCAATGTGAAAGCCCAAGCCCTTTCATACTGCCAGCACCCGAAAGACGCTGGTAAAGTGCCGTTTAAGACCCCTTTCACACTGGGGCATTTTTCAGGCATTTTTCGGGCGCTGGCAGTGTGAAAGGGCTCGGCCCATCAGCGCATCCAGCCCGGTGGCAAAAACACGAAGGTGCTGCAAAGAAGATGCTTGCAGGACTTTTTTTGACACCCTGCCAGCGCAGCGTCCCAGTGTGAAAGCACTCGGGCTTTCACATTGGGATTGCAGATGAGGCTTCTTTCAGGCGCTTTACAGGCTCTTTTTTTTTTACGCTAAAGTGCCTGAAAAACGCCCCTGTGTTAAAGGGGTCTCAGTGTGAAAGCACTCGGGCTTTCACATTGGGATTGCAAATGAGGCTTCTTTCAGGTGCTTTACAGGTGCTTTTTATAGGCCTAAAAAACACCTGAAAAACGCCCCAGTATGAAAGATGTAGCAAGTTCAAGCAGCAAGTGACTGAAGCAGTACAGTCCATGCATAGAAAACACTGACAGGCACACTCCGAAAGGCTGGACTACAGTCCTATTTCCTACAAAATCCCCAAAAGGCCAAAAGAAATTTAGAAAAATAATACATCTCTATAATGGTAAGATTGCTGCTGAAAAAATAAAAAATCATTTTATTCTTTTGGTATTCCAATGTAGGTTACATACAATTTTTTCTCTAAGAGCTTTGGTCCTTATCCCGTAGATCAGAGGGTTTGCAGAAGTAGCTATGCTGGAACCAATCAAAGGTATGATAATGTCAACTTTGGTTGATATAGAACCTGTGCTTAGACTGTACCTGAAATTAAGGAACAAGACGGTGAAAAAATAAATGGAGAAGGCCAATATGTGAGTCATCAATGTATGTATAGCTTTGTGAGAGGATTCTGCAGAAAGTTTCAGACAGATGACAACTGTTCTTATGTAACAGTACATTATAAGAAGCAAGCAGACAATCGAAATGAACAAGGTCAAAATCGTTCTATAGATGATGTTAATTGTTATATCATTACAAACAAGCGGTTGTAGAGACATGGTCTCACAATAGACATTTTTGTTATTCACTCCACAAAACGTTAGTCTTAATGTCAATAATATACCCACAGTTACTATCACCACATTGAAAATATATAGGGCAAGTGATATTGTTTGAGTTGTAATGTTGGTCATCAGAGTGTGGTATCTCAGAGGGTGGCCTACAGCCAGATATCGGTCATATGCCATTGTTGTAAAAGTAAATATTTCATAAGTTCCGTAAAGATCGGTAAAGAAAGATTGGCAGAGACATCCGGTGAGTGTGATGGTTGAGCATCCAGACAACAAGTCAATGGCCAGCTTGGGAAAATATGATGCGTTCCCGAACATCACATTGATAACCATGATGCATATTAGGATGTACATAGGTTCATGCAAGCTTTTCTCTATCCAGGTTACATAGACAATCATAGAACTCATAAACAATGTGACTGAAAATAATGCAAGAGCCAAAACAGCCCATACATATCCAAATGATTCAATCTCAATAAGCCCCACCAGAACAAAGTGTGTTACAGAGATATTTTTCAGAGACGAGCTCATGACTTGGATTTATGTCTTGCAAAATCAACAATTCCTAAAATGTTCTATTCAATCCGAATTCTTTAAATTGAGAAATGTCAATCACAGAGGCCCTGTGGATATTAGTGCGACATTTGTCGCATTGCTTTCCTCCTGAATTCAGTTGGGCTTTTATAGGTTTCATTAAGATACCACCTCACTCACAATTTAAATTTAGAAACTTTGCAGTCACTGTATCCAAGTCTTCCCAGTGGACCACATTTGTTACAGCTGCCGCTGATGGACTAATTAGTGTCAGAAATGGAAAGAAGTAGTTAGTGCAGAATAATTTAACAAGCTTTTAAAATGAGAAATAAAACATGAAAAGTAATTTTTAATTAAAATTTGAACTAGCCTTAGTTTTGAGTTTTGTATAGTAATGGTGTAAAACATATGTCTACTCTTTTGTTGGTTTGATTTTATTGATGAATCAATCATGCACAATAATAAGATTTATTGTCTTTGCAAAAATTAAATTTCTATTCTACTCCTCATTTTACCAAACTATAAAAAACATAAAAACGATACATTGTCAACGGCCACCTGTCGAACGCCTTCCACTTACGAAACGGTACTAGACAGGGATGCCCCTTATCTCCACTTTTGTTTGTCCTCACACTAGAACCACTACTAAATAAAATCAGAGCCAATCCTGATATTAGGGAAATAGAAATCCAAAATCATACGTATAAAGTCGCAGCTTTTGCGGATTATATGCTCCTCTTCCTCTCAGAACCACACATCTCTATACCCAATCTTGTACAAGACCTAGAACACTATCAATTATTATCAAATCTAAAAATCATTCATTCAAAATCTAATGCCCTCAACATCTCATTACCCCCAAGTTCAGTAGAAATTTGCCAAAAAAAATTCTCCTTCTCATGGGCCAGCCATAGTATTACATACCTCGGAATTGAAATACATACAAATCTAAATGATCTCTTTAAACTTTATTTCACTCCTATCCTAAAAGAAACACATGATGATTTAAAAAGATGGAATTCCTTGAACGTATCTTGGTTTGGAAGAGCTTCCCTAATAAAAATGACAATCCTACCCCGATTTCTCTATGTGATGCAAACAATTCCCATTAGACTACCAACGTCATTTTTCGAGTCCTTTCGCAAAGCTTGCTTCACCTTTATATGGAGAAGCAAATTTCCCAGAATCAAATTCACTATACTTAATCTACCCAAAAATAAGGGGGGAATTGCATTACCTGATCTAAAGAAATATCATCAGGCAGCCCTCCTAGCTCAAAAAGTAGACTGGAACATCCATCATACAGTGAAAGACTGGGTATCCTTAGAGCAAAAACAATTCTCCCAACAGATCAAATCTCTTCCATGGATTCATCCTAAAAATCATTCAAAAGATATCAAAGCCCACCCCCTAATAGGCCCTACATTAGAAACCTTTCGCAACACCTTTAAAAGAACGAATCCTTCTCCTTGGCTTAGCCCCCTTACACCACTTAGAAACAACCCAGACTTCCCCCCGGGTTTAGAACAAAACTTCCTTGCAAATTCCTGGTGTCATAAAGAAATCCTGGTCAGTGGTTTCTTTAAGAGTAAGAGACTTCTGTCCAGAGATGAACTAAATAAAGACATTAACCCAAACCAGATTCCACAATGGAACTATATATACAAATCAGACACTTTTTGACCAGAAATGAGACAGCCCAATTATGGACAAGACACCTCACGACGCTAGAAGAATTATGTACAAAAAACCCCCCACAAAGACATATTAAATCTACCCTCTACAATTCGCTTTTTGGGGACAAAACAGAGTTCTCCAGTGCGTCGTGCCAAGCTTGGGAACAAGAGCTTGATATATCTCTTACAGAAGCAAACTGGGAAACAATATACATGTATGCACATAAAGGATCTCTCAACGTAGCCACCCAGGAGTGTGGCTTCAAACTCATTACCAGGTGGTACAGAACACCCACCTTACTGCACAAATTCTCCCCATGCATCTCAGACAGGTGCTGGAGATGTAAACAGGAGGAAGGCTCGATGCTTCATATTTGGTGGTCATGCCCTCTTTTACAGAACTTCTGGAAAATGGTTCACGAAACCATTACCTCACTCACTTCAGAGAACATAAGTTTTAATTCAGCACAATACCTCCTACACTACAATTCAATCCTCAAAAAACAATATTTAAAATCTTTATCCATGTTCATGATAAATGCAGCAAGACACTGTATCCCATGCCACCGGCGTTCAAACACTATTCCATCGAAAAAAGAATGGTTCCGGAGAATAAACAATATAGAAAAGATAGAAGAACTTATAAGTATATCTCAGGAGAAGATTTCGAAATTTGCATCAACATGGTACAATTGGACTGAATTCAAAAATTCACAGACTTACAAAGCAATTATTAATTAATAATAGAATCCCTCCACAAAAATAAATCATACAGAAATGCCAAAGAGACTACTAGACTACTGGAATAAATAAATCGTCTCTACTCACCTTCTCCCCCTCCCACTTTGTATTTTCAATTTTTTTTTTTTCCCCATCCCACCTCATTACTATAGTGAGTTATTTCACCTCAGTATTCATTAAGTAAAAATGCTTAGATATATGATATGTATTTGCCTTAAATCTAGCTATTAACACTGTTCAAAATCATTATCTAATGTAAATTTCACTACAACCCAAATGTGATTCAGATGATTATGTGATTATGCCAATACTATGTTGTATTATATTTTTATGTTCAATCAAAAAAAATTTTATGAAACAAAAAAAAAAGATACATCATGCAGTCATGCACAGTACATAAATCTATACTGAGAAAACTCAAATATTCAGTTTTAAAAATAAGAACACCTGTTATCCACTTGCCCTCCGGAAGATTTACCCCCCATAATGACCAGGCCATTTTTTTTGCAATACAGCACTGCGTTATTTTAACTGACAATTGCATGGTCATGCAAAGCTGTACCCAAATAAAACATCCTTTTTGTCCCCACAAATAGAGCTTTCTTTTGGTGGTATTTGGTCAACTCTGCAATTTTTATTTTTTTGCACTATGAGCAAAAAAAGAACGACAATTTAAGAAGAAAAAACAATATTTTTTAATTTTTTTATTTTCTGCTATAAAACATATCCAATAAAAAAATGTAAAAAAATCAAATTTCTTCATAAATGTAGGCCAATATGTATTCTGCTACATACTTTTATTTAAAAAAAATACCAATAAGCGTACATTGATTGGTTTGCACAAACATTATAGCATCTACAAACTATGGTATATATATACTGAATTTATTTATTTATTTTTATACTAGTAATGTCGGCGATTAGCGACTTATAGCGGGACTGCGTTATTACGGTGGAGAATCTTACACTAACTGGTACTTTTTTACACTTAGTGGGAACCAGTGACACTAATACGGTGATCAGTGCTAAAAAATATGCACTGTCATTGTGTTGATGACACTGGCTGGGAAGGGGTTAAACATCAAGGGTGATCAAAGATTGAAATGTGTGCCTAACCAGTGTTTATGTGTACACAGTGAGGTGTTTTAGTATGGGAGGTGCTGGACATTACATTATACAGTGCCCTGAAAAAGTATTCACACCCCTTGAAATTTTCCACATTTTGTAATGTTACAACCAAAAACGTTAATGTATTTTATTGGCATTTTATGTGATAGACCAACACAAAGTGGCACATAATTGTGAAGTGGAAGGAAAATGATAAATGGTTTTCAAATCTTTTTTACAAATAAATATGTGAAAAGTGTGGGGTACATTTGTATTCAGCCCCCTTTACTCTGATACCCCTAACTAAAATCTAGTGGAACCAATTGCCTTCAGAAGTTACCTAATTAGTAAATAGAGGCCACTTGTGTGTAATTTAATCTCAGTAAATACAGCTGTTCTGTGAAGCCCTTAGAAATTTGTTAGAGAACCTTAGTGAACAAACAGCTTCATGAAGGCCAAGGAACACACCAGACAGGTCAGGGATAAAGTTGTGAAGAAGTTGTGAAGAAAGGCGAAAGATTTAGTCGATGTTGTGATGTGACTGGGGAGGGGATCGGGCAAGGGGTATCCCTAGCCTGGTGGAGTAGCGGGTCTGTTAGGGGAACACAGGCAGAGTTCAACCTCCGGAGGGTGAACTGCGGACCAGGAGGAGATGGAGGGCCCCAGATCTAATGGTCACGGGGAGGCTAAATATCCCCAAAATAGGGTGGGGAAGAAGGGGTGGGGAAGGGAGGGGCGAGGGGATGGAGAAAATAGGTATAGCTCTCTGGCAGGGTTCAAGAAAAACGAAAGTAGATTAAATGTTCGTGCTCACTGTGCTCCTGGGGATGGAAATGAGGGGGGTTGTGGAGACGATGGGAAGTGGGGCTCTAGAGCACAGTGAACAAAGGTGACTACCCTTTAACTTATGACATATAATGTACGTGGTTTAAATACTCCAAATAAAAGATTCAATATAATAAGGGAGATTAAAACTTATAAAGCAGACATAGTTCTATTACAGGAGACACATTTGTCACATGATTCCAACCTTAAAATAATCTCAAAAGACTACCCAGTTTGGTTCTACGGGGATTCCCCAACAAAAAGAGCTCAGGGAGTAGCTATAGGATTTGCCAGTTGGGTAAGGTTCACCCTGGAAAACAGAATGACAGACCTGGAAGGGTGATATTTATTTTTCTGGGGTAGAATAAAAGAGGTGGAGTACTCCCTGGCAAATATCTATTGCCCAAATACTAATCCTATAAAATATTTAATAGCAATTATAAAAAAAATTCAAAAAATTTAAAAGAGGAGCCATTCTGGGTGGAGATTTTATGGTATGGTACAAGGGTACGACAGTACGTCCAGTGCACAGAGGACTGGGAACGTACAGAGGAAACTACTAAAAAAGTTATTACATCAGAATCAACTAATAGATGTATGGAGAATACAACATGCTAAATGTCAGGGATTAAACGTTCCACTCCTCTGTGCACGGGACGTACTCAAGAATTTACCTTTTCCTGGTGGAGCATAGGTTGCTTGAGACAGTAATTAATACGAATATTGAAATCTCAACTCTTTCTAACCATGCCCCGGTTACTATGAGAATGAAGACTGAGGGGAGCAAAAATAGACCAACTTCCTGGATATTAAATGAAGAATTATTACAGGACAAAGCGGCTGAAGAAAGGATCAGGAGGGAGTTAGAGCTGTACTTCAAAATCAACGATACAGAAGAAATAACAGAAGCTACACTATGGGAAGCCCATAAGGCTTACATCAGAGGCTTATTGATTCAGATGGGAGCGGATGAAAAAAGGTCAGAACTAAGAGAAGGAAAGGTTTGATAAAGGAAATTTTGGAGTTAGAACAGCAACATAAAACAACAGGGAAGAATGAAATGAGAATGGCACTTATCTGTAAAAGGGAGGAAATGAAAGACCTAATTGAGCAAGAGACCTGAACGGTTTACAATAAAATTAAGAAGGACAGGTATCTCTGGGGAAATAAGACGGAGAAGTCCCTAGCAAGACTGTTAAAAAAGAGAACTGCATTAAATTATATAGAGAAAATACAAATCAGTACAGGAATAACGGTCTATAATACATCAGATATAGCTAGAACATTTCAGGAATACTATGCAAATCTTTACGCGATTAACACGGGTGAAACAATAGATCAGGTTAAAGAAAGGAAGGTAAAAATGAGAGATTTCCTAAATTATATAGGCCTAAAATTTTGGAAGAACAATTTAGGGCCTTAGAGGACCCGTAACAGAAGAAGAGGTAATGAAAATGTTAAATGAGAGACCCATAGGGAAGAGCCCAGGCCCAGATGGGCTTATGACATTGTATTATAGAAAGTTCAAAGACATTCTAATTCCTAAATTTTGTTCATACATAAACAGATAGGAATTAAATGGGAGATGTGGAAGGAATCACTGGAGGTCGCAATAACTATAATACCAAAGGAAGGAAAAGATGCCTCACTCTGCTCCAGTTATAGACCTATTTCATTGCTGAATGTCAATACTAAGCTATTTGCAAAGGTACTGGCAGGTAGGATGAAAACAATAATGAATGAGTTAGTTCAGGCAGGGTTCATCCCAGGAAGACAAAGTCGGGAAAATGGAATTAGAACACTCCTGGTGGTACATAAAATAAAAGAAAATAGAAACCCCGGTCTACTCCTGTCAGTAGACGCTGAAAAAGCGCTTGACAGGGTACACTGGGGTTTCATGCAAGATACTTTAGTAGAAATGGGACTGGGCCGTAGAATAATGCAGTGGATAAAAGCGCTGTATAACCATCCTACAGCAAGGGTAAAAGTAAACGGGTCTGTATCAGGTGCTTTCGACATGTATAATGGTACTAGACATGGGGCTGTCCCCTGTCCCCCCTGTTGTACGTGTTGTCACTTGAACCGCTATTGGTGAAAATACGACAGAATATTAACATCAAGGGGATCAATACAGGAGAGGAAGAGCATAAACTGGCTGCATATTCTGATGATATTTTGTTCTTTATAACTAATCCTAGAATAACCCTCCCTAATTTAATGAAAACGTTAAAACAATATGGAGAAATATCTAACTTCAAAATGAATCTGGCAAAATCCAAAATCTTAAATATTAATGTACAAAAACAGGATGAGCAGATCTATCAAGAGCAGTTCCCATTTATTTGGCATGAAAAAGAACTAAAATATTTGGGTGTAAAGATTACAACTTCACTGGAGACGCTATACCAATCAAATTTTATACCATTATTAAATTACCGTATTTATCGGCGTATAACACGCACCGGCGTATAACACGCACCCCAAGTTTAGGAGGGAATTTTAAGGATAAAAAACTTTTAGGAGGGAAGTTGAAGGAAAAAACTTACATTTAATTGCCCATCATTGCAGCCTTCTCAGTGCAGCCTTGCCCCAGTGCAGCCATGTCAGTGCAGCCTTGTCAGTGCAGCCTTGTCAGTGCAGCCTTGTCAGTGCAGCCTTCCCCAGTGTAGCCTTGTCAGTGCAGCCTTCCCCAGTGCAGCCTTCCCCAGTGCAGCCTTGTCAGTGCAGCCTTGTCAGTGCAGCCTTGTCAGTGCAGCCTTCCCCAGTGCAGCCTTGTCAGTGCAGCCTTGCCCCAGTGCAGCCTTGTTAGTGCAGCCTTCCCCCAGTGCAGCCTTGCCCCAGTGCAGCCTTCGATCCTGTGATCCCCTGCCATCCTGGGCTTCAAAATCACCGACCGCGATTTGAAAATGGCGCCGCCGGCGCCGAAATACACAGAGCCGGTCCTCGGCTCTCCTCGGCGGCTCTCGTTCACTTTCGGCTCCACTCGTAGTCCCGCCCGGAATGGGCGTGACTGTGAGCGGAGCTATCCGAACCTAGCCGAGTACACTCGGCTAGGTTCGGGTGGCGCTCGAGTGAAGCCGAAAGTGGCCAAGAAGAGCCGAGGACCGACTCTGTGTATTTTGGTGCCGGCAGCGCCATTTTCAAATCGCGGTCGGCGATTTTGAAGATCTGGCAGCTCAGGATCGCAGAGGATCGGCGTATAACACGCACCCGCGATTTTCCCCTGAATTTAAGGGGAAAAAAGTGCGTGTTATACGCCGATAAATACGGTATGTTAAATTGGAACTAGGTAAAATTGCATCTAGACATGTGTCATGGCTGGGGAGAATTAATCTCTTTAAGATGAGTATATTACCGAAGATCATGTATATGTACCAAATGCTGCCGATCCCCCTCCCACAAGTATACTTTAAAACACTGAATACTATACTCCTAAGGTTCATATGGCAAGGAAAAAAAACGCGGATTAGCTTATCAGTGTTGACTAGGGATAAGAGACAGGGTGGTCTGGGGGTACCAGACTTGAAGAATTACCACAGGGCGGTTCTTCTCTCATGGGTGATAGATCGGGCAAAAAACAACAAAGACAAGAGATGGGTGGAAATGGAAAGCATAATCAGCAAGGCCAAGCTGGGGAAAATAATTTCCTACACTGTTGAGGAAGTTAGATGAGAATACACATAAGATTACACAGAAAGCATTAGAGATATGGGATATGATACACAAAAATAGAAAACTGGGGATATAATTTGCCACTTATACCACTCAAAGACACTGAATATTTTCCACTGGGGAGAGGAAGTTTGTTTGGAAATTGGATTAAAATAGATAATTCCCAATTAAAAGATGTAATTGTGAAGGTAGAATTTGCACATTTCAGGAGTTAAAACAAAAGAATTAATGGTAATAGATGAATGGCAGTATTTCCAGTTGAAACATTTCATTGAATCCCTGCCCCAACCAGTTTGGTCAACAGAAAATTTGATCCCAATGGAGCAACTTTGCTCATCCACAGCAAGAAGGAAGGGGATCTCTAAAATATACAAAATTTTGATGATAAGGAATTGGCTGGAAAGACTGCCATACATCGGCAAATGGGATAAGGAACTGGGAACACAGGTGAATGATAACGAGGTGGGTAATATTTTGAGATTGGCACTTGTAACATCAATTGATAGTAAGACTTTAGAAATGAGTTTTAAAAGTTTAGCATGTTGGTACATAACAACAGATAAGGCCCATAAATATCAAATGGAGATTTCATAATTTTGCTGGAGGGGGTGTAGAGAACCTGGAACCATGTCCCATGTTTGGTGGACCTGTCCAGAAATTAAAATATATTTGAGAGAGGTATTGGAGACAATAAAATATATAACTAAAGTGGAGGTTTCGGAGGACCCGTGGGTGTGTTTGTTCCATCTGATGAAAATCCCATCCAAACAATACGTGAAAACTTTGGTCCTTTCATTGCTAAACGTAGCAAAAAGTCTAATTCCCAGACAGTGGCAGGACCTAGAGAGTCCTACACTGAGGAGTTGGTGTAATAAGGTGAATTAGGTGTAATTAGGTGAATCTGTTCTTGGACCTCTTTTATTTTCAATCTACACCTCTTCCCTGGGTCAGCTGATAGCCTCTCACGGCTTTCAATATCATTTCTACGCTGACGACACACAAATCTATCTCTCCACCCCTCAACTCACTCCATCAGTCTCCTCACGCATCACTAACTTACTAACCGATATATCTGTATGGATGTCACACCACTTCCTCAAACTCCAAAACCGAGCTTATAATATTTCCTCCCCCACGTGCCTCTTCCCCTGACTTGTCTGTCAAGAGCAATGGCACAACCATCCACCCGTCCCCACATGTCAGGTTACTAGGTGTTATCCTGGATTCTGAACTCTTCTTTCAGCCCCACATCCAATCACTTTCCAAAGCTTGCCGCCTCAGCCTCCGCAACATCTCTAAACTACGTCCCTTTCTAACCAATGAAACCACAAAGCTCCTGATTCACTCCCTGGTTATCTCTCGCCTCGACTACTGCAACTCCCTCCTCATTGGCTTACCTTTAAATAGACTATTCCCCCTTCGGTCCATCATGAATGCTGCTGCCAGACTCATCCACCTTACAAACCGCTCAGTGTCTGCTACCCCTCTCTGCCAATCCCTCCATTGGCTGCCACTCGCCCAACAAATTAAATTCAAAATACTAACAATAAGTTACAAAGCCATCCACAACTCTGCCCCCAGCTACATCACTAGCCTAGTCTCAAAATACCAACCTAATCGCCCTCTCCATTCCTCCCAGGACCTCCTGCTCTCTAGCTCCCTCATCACCTCCTCCCATATCCACCTCAAGGACTTCTCCCGAGCCTTGCCCATCCTCTGGAATTCCCTACCCCAATCTGCCAGACTGTCTCCAAATGTATCCACTTTTAGGCGATCCCTGAAAACTTTCTTCTTCAGAGAAGCTTATCCTACCTCCATCTAACAACTGCACTATTTTCTCCATTAGCTCACCCCTCACAGCTATTACTCTTTTGTATAACTTGACCCTCCCTCCTAGATTGTAAGCTCTAACTAGCAGGGCCCTCTGATTCCTCCTGTATTGAATTGTATTGTACTTGTACTGTCCTCCCTAATGTTGTAAAGCGCTGCGTAAACTGTTAGTGCTATATAAATCCTGTAAAATAATAATAATAATTACATTTACAGCTTGGAGTATTTGAGATTCAGTGGGGGGGAGGGATAGGCAGGATTTGAAAAAAAGTGGAATGATTGGGTTCAATTTAAGTATACAACTAGGTTTGCAGAAAAAATAGGGGATATGTGAGGAGAGGGGATAAGTGTGGGGGTATAGCTGGGGGACAAGTAGAGATGAACTAAGGCCAGAGAGGGTGGGGGAGATGGGTGGGTTGGGGGGGAGGGCAGAGGGAAGGGGTGGTGGCGGATGGGTGGGAAGTTGTTATATGTATTTGATGTATTGATGAGAAATTATTTTTTTGTTTTCTCTTTGCCTGATTGGTTGTTTGTAAGTTTGTAAGTCGTCAATTTTTTTTTATAAGAAACAAAGAAAATTTAATAAAGAGATTGAACAAAAAAAAAGAAGTTGTGAAGAAGTTTAAAGCAGGGTTAGGTTATAAAAAAATATCCCAAGCTTTGAACATCTCACGGAGCACTGTTCAATCTATCATCTAAAAATGGAAACAGTGTTGTACAACTGCAAACCTACTAAGACATGGCCGTCCACCTAAACTGACAGGCAAGGAGAGCATTAATCCGAGAAGCAGCCAAGAGGTCCATGGTAACTCTGGAGGAGCTGCAGAGATCCACAGCTCAGGTGGGAGAATCTGTCCACAGGACAACTGTTAGTCGTGCTCTCCACAAATCTGGCCTTTATGGAAGAGTAGCAAGAAGAAAGCCATTGTTGAAAAAAAGCCATAAAAAGTCCTGTTTGCAGTTTGCGAGAAGTCATGTGGGGACACATTAAACATGTGGAAGAAGGTGCTCTTGCCAGATATGAACAAAATTTTATTTTTTGGCCTAAAAGTAAAACTCTATTGCCCCATACACACGGTCGGATTTTCCGATGGAAAATGTGCGATCGGAGCGTGTTGTCGGAAAATCCGAATGTGTGTGGGCTCCATCGGACTTTTTCCATTGGATTTTCCGACACACAAAGTTTGAGAGCAGGCTATAAAATTTTCCGACAACAAAATCCGATCGCATCAATTCCGACCGTGTGTGGCCAATTCCGACGCATAAAGTGCCACGCATGCTCAGAAGAAATTCCGAGACGGAACAGCTCGGTCTGGTAAAATTAGCATTCGGAATGGATACAGCACTTTCGTCAGGCTGCAATGTAAAAAATTGTTTAATACAGCGCACTCTCTTCTTCTTTATAATGCTATAAGAATGAAGTAGTTTTGCTGCTCATATTCACACAGAGTTCTTACAAACCTATTTCTTTATTATTTATCGTGATTCCCTCAATCTATTTTGATTTGTCACATCTGACAATTTTTTTTGTTTTTTTTGTTTTTGTTTTGTATTTTTTTCAGGGCTGATTCTTTTTTGGTTTTGTATTTGTTTCAAGGCTGATGTTTTTATTTTTTTTTTTTACTCCAGAATATTTTTGGGTGTGTTTTGTGTGTCAAGTTACCACCATTATTATCTTGTATTATTTAATCTCAAGGAGGTTGCTTGGTGTTGGTGTCCCTTGTTAATTTCACATTGTATTTTTGAAATGTAACTGAATTCTCCCAAAAAAACTGTCCTTTTTGATGGAAAACACACATAGGCGAGTATAATTGTAACAAAAATTCCTTTATTAAGGGCTCATAACCAAACAAAGAGGCAGGCAACGCTGGATAAACATCATAAATTGGTGAAGCCTTTGGCCCCCAGGGCAGACATCAATTATTTTACAGCAAAATTGGTGGCCTGAGGAGTCCATATCTAAGGGAGTGCAGTCTGGTCCAGAAGTCCCAGAGATCCAGAAAGCAGCAGATGACATGTATGTCCCAGGCTGTGGTACTACAAGAGAATGCATATTTTGCCAGACCAGACTGAACCCAGGGCCATCACTCTCTGGTCTTCCTTCCACGCTTCCTTCCCGGCTGTGGCTCTGGTGTTGGAGATGTGGCAGGAGGAGTAGGACCTGGAGGAGGAGGACCTGGAGGAGGAGGAGTAGGACCTGGAGGAGGAGGAGGAGGACTATGTGTGAGGTCACAAATGTGGGTTGCACATGTGATTTGGCCCCTCAACCCCTTATTTAGAGCTTCCAAAATTAAGAACTCACACAGGAGTTGTTGGCCCTCCTCCATCTGCATCATTTTGCAGGCAGTTATGCCAGAAAAGTCCTCCTCCACACTGTGGGGTGTTCTGAGGGCCTCTGTAGCCTTCCAAAAGAGGCCTATGGCAGCCTCCTCCAGGTTACTCCTCTTCCTGTCACTTTGAGTTGAAGGCGGAGGGTAGGGACCTGGGTATCAGGCAGCCTGCTTGGCCCGACCACCTACTGGCTGAGACTTCCCTGTGTATGAAAAAGGGACATGGTTTTAATTTTTGCTTCATCAATCACAATCATAAATTAGTACTCCAAACTAACATAGATTTAACATCATTAATATGACAACCAGAAATATTTAGAAGAATGCTATACCTGGCTCAAGCCGGGTTCCTCCACATGTTGCTGCCTGGAAGGCCCAGGTTGGGCGTCAGAAGCCTCAGCTGGGGGGGAAGGAAGTGTGGAAGGAAGAGTGGAGAGTGCTGGCCTGGGTTCAGTCTGACCTGCCAGAAAATGCAGCCTGTCATAGTACCACAGCCTGGGGACATAAATGTCATCTGCAGCTCCTGATCTCTGGGAATCCTGGACCTTCTTGTGCTCCCTTAGATAAGTACTCCTCAGGCCACCAATTAGGATCTTCAAATAGGTGATGTCTGCCGTGGGGATCACCGTCTTCACAAATTCCAACAAATTATCCAGCGCTGCCTTCCTCTTTGTTTGGTTCTTATATTCAGGGTGGTTTATCTGCCACAGACAAGGCAGCTCCCTGAACATATCTATGAAGATTGGCATAAAGTCATGATCCTTCAAGATATCCATTTTCACTGCAAGACACAACACAAGACAAACCCTAATGTCAGCCTAAAGTCTTCTAAACTTGTGCAAACACAGACCTCAATCTAGAAGCAGAATAGGCCCAAGTTTAGATCTTACCTTCATTGTCACGATCGGCGCCTCCGAAAATCCTTTCTCTGTTCACAGATCGTACGTACTACGCACGCGTGTTACGCTTTATAGACACTGCACATGCGTGAAACTCCGCCCGCCCCTGACGTTCTTTCTAGTCTATTCCCCACCCCTTCTCGTTTGGTGCAGTGGGGGAAGAACACATGATGGAGACAGAGCAGGTGTCTGTTAATTACAGCAACGAGGAGGAGGAGGAAATCCCGGAGCCTGAAACGTTCCGATCCAGAAGGAGACGATTTAAGGCATCAAATATGTCCTTTGGGGAGATGTTAAAGATGATGGACATCCTGAAGAAGGCCAACTATGACGGGAAGTATGGACCTTACCCCAACCCCAATGTCAAAAAAGCCAAGATCATGGCGAAAGTGGTCAAGAGTCTGCACCGGAATTTCCGGGTACGACGATCGAAAGATCAGCTCAGGAAGCGGTGGTCGGACCTGAAATTAAGAGAGCATGAGCAGTACAGAAGGATCCGGAGAGTGCTGCAAAAAAGTAAGTAGTTGTCCTGTGTTCCTATTCTTTATGTTTTTTACGTCCGTGCTGCTCCATGTGCTTTTCTTAACTGTTGTCCAGTTTAAAATGGCAACTTTCACATACATGGGCACATTATTCGTTCGTATAAAACATTGTTCGTTCGGCGTAGAAAGCACCATTGTTGCGTCCATATGCATTTGCCAACATTTTTTATGGCCTACTTGTATGAAAATAATTTGGTTGTGTAGATGGGTTTGTAACTAGAATGAAATGCAAACTAGATTCTGTGTAAGGAGAGGTGTGGGACACCAGAACACCCTTTTTATTAGGGGGTCCCACACAGGTGCTCCAGTGTATACTATAGGGGTGTCTCCATCTGTGAAGCTTGTACTAAACAGGTAAAGTCTTGAAGCTTGACAAAGGACAATAAAAATTCTATATCTTGGAACTCTGCCAAAACAGACAATTGTACCCCACTTCCAAGCAATGTTTCATATTCCTATTTCTGCCATCAAATACCTGTAAGCTAAGTATACCTATTTTTTTTACATAGGGGAGAAAAGACTCGGAGGACACCCCTCATCCGAGGAGACCAGAGACCCCCCACCTCATGAAGAAGTGGAGACCCACCAAAGACAACAGGAGGAGGAGGAGGAAGGAGATGTGGTGGAAATTGTCACCACAACAGGTGAGTGTCTGTGACCACAGGCTCAGGTAAGAGATGGATGCCGGCATATTTATAATACATGGTGTGTTTTTGTTTCTATCTTTTTAGGTGATCGTGATGTTGTGGATCCAGGGTATTTCACCTCAGAAAGTGCACAGATCCTGATCGGGGAGATCATGGGGTGTAATAGGGACTTGGAAAACATCCTGAAAAGCATCAATGATGTTCAAAAAAAAATGAAGAACATCATTGAGGTTTTAGGGAGAGTTTAAAACCCCTCAAAATCCCTTTTTTGTGCTTTTTGTGAGCTAAAAAGTTTTTCAATTTTTTGACATATTTGTGAAAAGCCAAATTTTGAAGAGGCACACAGTGTGTCAACATGTGCTATCTGCCATCACGGGACATCAATGGACGCGTTTTGGGGGTGCAACCCCTTCCTCAATAATAAAGTAGATGTGAGGAAGGGGTTGCACCCACAAAACATCCCCCATGATGGCAGCTAGCACATGTTGACATTCGGCAATTGGTGTGCATCTTCAAAATTTGGCTTTTCTAGGGGTGACTTCACCCCATCTGAACGCAATGTCAAACACAGTTTGTAAATACTCATGTCTGATATTGCCTTCAAGTTCTACCAAATGTGAACTTTGTAAGTTCAAGATTTGTGTCTTTCTTGTTGGTTTTAAACATGCCTGTTTTATCTTAAATGGACATTTCTACTTTTTCTAATGTGACCCCAAAAATTGTTGTACAACAAACATGTTGGTTTGTTTTAAAAACCTTTTCTAAATGCACATGTGATTGTGCTGGTATTAAAAAGATTGTTAATCAAGAATGTGTGGATTATTGTCTCAACGCTCCAAAATTTTGTTGTGCTCTAATTGGTGTTTTCAGTGACAATGGGGGTTATTTCCTAAGGGCAAATCCACTTTGCACTCCAAGTGCAGTTTCAAGTGCACTTGGGGTGCAAAGTGTCTTTGCCTTTAGTAAATAACACCCAACAATGCTTTATAATGTTACACAATCACGCCATTTTCAGGACTCACCACATTTCTGTCAGGGTCAGCTAAAAGAAACACAAGCAGTAAATGTCACCAAAGATTTTAGTAGTTACATTTTTTTTATTTGAAAAAGGTTTCAGACATTGTCTGGCATATTGATGGCCCCCCTACCCACAAAGTATTCAAGGTATCTTAGACGGACATCACGGGCACTCAGGGGGGGCAAGCAAGGACGGCCACTTTCAAGCGCCGTCAGGGTTGGTTCATTTTGAATTCCAGCCTCAGGCCCAACTGAGCCAGCATAGTTGGCAGAATGTTGCCATAAAAAGTTGTGTAGAACACAGCACGCCAGGATAATATGATTCAGTTTATACTCCGCCATGTGTATGGGTGTAAGAAATAGGCGGAACTGGCTGGCCATGATTCCAAACGTGTTCTCCACCACTCTTCTGGCTCTGGCCAGCCGGTAATTAAAAACCCTCTGGTCTGGGGTGAGGGTCCTCATCGGGAATGGCCGCATAAGATGGTCTCCCAGTGCAAACGCTTCATCTGCAACGAAGACGAATAGGAGTCCTTGTACATTGTCTTCTGGAGGTGGCAAGTCCAGGCTGCCATTCTGGAGATGCCTGTAGAACTCCGTCTGGGCGATGACTCCACCATCGGACATCCGGCCATTCTTCCCCACGTCCACATACAGGAACTCGTAAGTAGCGGACACCACCACCAACATCACAAAGCTATTGAACCCCTTGTAATTATAATAGTATGACCCCGAGTTGGGTGGTGGGACGATGTGGACGTATTTCCCATCAATTGCCCCTCCGCAGTTAGGAAAGTCCCACCGCTGGGCAAAGTGGGAGGCCACAGTCTGCCATTCCTGTGGCGTGGAAGGAAACTGTGGAGTCAAACAAAAAAAAATTGGCATTTTGCACATAAATAGGGAAAGCAGATTAGACACAAACATTCTTGGCCAACATCAAGATAACATTTATTTGAGGGAGTTTTTAAAGACCAAAGTATAAGGTACACCTATCAGATTCCCCCCCCCCTCTCATGGGCCATTTTTAACATTTTAGGGGGGGTGCTCTTGGACAGGTAACCCTCTCTCTACTTCATTGAGAGATGAATGCCTAAATAATGTGTATTACTTTGGCCAGCCCCTACTTAGTTACACTATTGACAGCCCACTGGACAGGTAAGAAGTGTCATAATACAAATATATAAATACACACTGTACACATTTGAGCACATTTGGAAATTCTGCTATTACCTATCAAGATAATAATAGTATACAAAAACTTTAAACAGTACCATTTGAAAGTATACAGGCAGGCCCTTGCACTACATGCTTTGGGGAATTCATCCATACATCTGACCACTAAAGAGATGGGTATAGGGTGTATGGGTTTGGCAAAGTCAGCAGATAGATGATTGAGGATAGATAGAGAATTGGTATCAGCTGACTTAGCAGTTGGGGGGAGGGAGGGTTCCAAATGATTTGGGGACCCCCAAAAAAAGCCTCTGGCACAAATCACATTTAAAAACATTTTAGGGGGTGTTTGGGGTAAAGCACTACTATGAAGCTGACAAAATACACTATTAAGTGACTACATGAGGTGAATATAGGGCCAGGAGACCATGCTGGGGAGGTAAGTGAAGGCAAATATGTATGAAGGAGTAAAAAAAAATTAGATAAAAATCCAGCATGCATGAGGACAAAGGGGACATTCACAGCATATTACAATCATGGTAATTAGGGAATGAGGAAAGAAATACAATACATTATCAAACATTAAATACAATAAAATGTGATATTAAAGGATAAATCTTACCTTAATATACTCCTTCTGAAGGACCTGGATGATGGCAGAACAGGTCTCTGGGATAATGATCCCCAGAGCCTGGGGGGAGATGCCTGTCAAGAACCTGAGGTCCTGCAGGCTTCTCCCCGTCGACAAGTACCGCAGGGTGGCGACGAGCCTCTGCTCCAGAGTGATGGCTTGCCTCATGCAGGTATCCTGCCTGCTGATATAGGGGGTCAGCAAAGCCAACAAACGGTGTAATACGGGGTCCGTCATCCGGAGAAAGTTCCTGAAAACATCAGGATTATTCTTACGGATCTCACGGAGCAAAGGCATATGAGAGAACTGGTCACGCTGAAGCAACCAATTCTTGGTCCATGAACTCCTCCCCACCCTGTTCATGGACTGGACTTGTGTCAAGGTCAGGACCCCAACACCAAGCCCCCGCACAGCACGAACTCTACGAGGAGTACGTATACGCAACATGGCTAGAAAACGGTCGGCTGCTCAGAACGAAGTAACAGAACGCACTGAAGAACAGCAAGGCCTGTGAAGAGCAACCTGAAAAACAGTAATGAACGAACAAGAACACAATGACAAGAGTCACGCGTAACTCACTGCACGCACTGAAGAGCAGATACAAACCCACAAGCACAAACTGAACAGCAGAAAACGATCTGAAAACCACGAGTCTGAAAAAGCACGAATCGTCTCTCACCAAACTTTTACTAACACAAGATTAGCAAAATGAGCCCAAAGGGTGCTGCGCTTGGTTCTGAACTGGCCTTTTCTAGTCTTGTCGTACGTGGTGTATGACACCGCGTTCTTGGCGATCGAACATTCTGAAATAAATGGCTTAATATTGTATAAAAAGCCTTCAATAATGATGATTTCTCGCGAGACGAATTTTGGAATTATATCTGCTTGAGTCAGCTTAAATCAAACCGTGTGTTTTATTGTACACACGTAAACTTGGAAAATACTTACAAAAATAGTACATTCATATTCAGAATTAGTGTTGTTTCATATATGCAAAAAATTTTCAAATATAGTTCATTTGTTTCAAAAATCTGAAAAGAGTTCTTAAAGTCATTAGACATGTGCTTTCCTTTGAATTGACTTTAAAGATGGCCGATTAACTTCTTGTGTCCTGGAAGAAATGCTGTGTGTCTTGAAGAAGTGTGTGTAGCTTGGAAGCAGGAGATGTAAGAAAGAGACAGAAGACTGGATTCCTTGTGATTATATGTGAAAATCCTTACCATCCATGCAGTTCATTTAAGGACTGCTAACATTGTTTTTCACAGTGTCATAGGATACATAATGATACCTTTCCTGTCTTAATGGACTATTTGCAGTTTGCAATCTTTGAATTTTGCTCTTAAAAGGGAAATTAGTTTGATTATTATGGCCTCTATACCTCAAATTACTACACCAGCGCACAGAATACACTTCATAGCGCCTTGGCATCGTTTTCGGATAATACAACCTCTTTTGTATATCATTATTATTAGCCATCACACAAAACCTAGCTATGTGACCCTCTCTTTTGCAAACTAAACATTTAAGAGTTGTTTTTTTTGCATATACCTTTCTTTGAGTATATGGCGATGAAAATTTACATTTCTGTTGAATATTACTATTATTCAAATCAACAGACTTCACGCTTTCATTGTCTGAGGAAATATTAACCTCCTCAAATGTCTCCACTGAGTCAACTCCAGAATTATCCCTCGCCTCTGACTTTGTCACGTCTTCATAAGCTAAACACTGAGCATGTGCAGAAGACTGAGCTTGCAATAATTGCGTTTTAAGCAAACTTATAACATTCTCTTGTTCAATTTCTTTCTGAGTTAAAAAAGCAATACAACTTTCTTTTTCTTTAAACGATTCCAATAATGCATTCATTTTATGTTCCAATTTACCTTTCTCAATCAGTAGCTGTTCAATATGTAAATTCTCCTGTGTTTGTGCAATTTCTGTTACACTTTGCCTTTGTTTTCCTGGCATATCAAAAACCATTGCATTGAAAACTGTAACTAATTTCATCACATTACTTAATTTCTTCTTAGATTTAGCTAATGAAAATCTATTCTTCTCAATTTCTTTATTTGCCTGTAGGCATTGATTATACATTGATTGCCATAACTTAGTGTCTGAAATATAACTGGCTAAACCTTCAAATTCTAAATTACTTTCTTCAGCTATAACATTTATAAATTCCATATTTTGGTACTCACCGAATATAAAACTTTTCCGTTTTCCGCTGGACTCTAATTAAACCGTCTGTCAAGACTTCTGATCCAAAATTTCTTTGGTCTTCACGCAATCAAACATCAAAAACATCAATCGGGCGATTCTAGGTTCTTTCAATAATTGCTAAATTAATTCTGTTCGTCACGTTTCCCCTCTGATCAACGGAAGAAGAATGTGGCAAAAACTTCTGACGATTGAAACTGGCTGGCGTCCGCCAATGAAATAAATGGCTTAATATTGTATAAAAAGCCTTCAATAATGATGATTTCTCGTGAGACGAATTTTGGAATTATATCTGTTTGAGTCAGCTTAAAACAAACCGTGTGTTTTATTGTACACACATAAACTTGGAAAATACTTACAAAAATAGTACATTCATATTCAGAATTAGTGTTGTTTCATATATGCAAAAAATGTTCAAATATAGTTCATTTGTTTCAAAAATCTGAAAAGAGTTCTTAAAGTCATTAGACATGTGCTTTCCTTTGAATTGACTTTAAAGATGGCCGATTAACTTCTTGTGTCCTGGAAGAAATGCTGTGTGTCTTGAAGAAGTGTGTGTAGCTTGGAAGCAGGAGATGTAAGAAAGAGACAGAAGACTGGATTCCTTGTGATTATATGAACTCAGTCTTTCAAATTCGCGCCCAAACACAAATCCCTCCCATACACTCCCCTTTCTCCTCAATCCTAAGAGTGGGGGCTAACAGAGAACAACATCTGTTTTTAACTTTACCAAACCTTCTAAACATGAAACAAGATATATGTGAGAGACTATCAGACCTCTTAAAACATAAACGCATATATCAAACAAAGTATCGGTTACATAGGAAGATTTTCAACCCATACATATATTATTTACAAAATCCATCAAATTCTGACAGGGTCTTGACCTGCATTCTGAGTCAATGAGTCGCCATCTGAATATCACTAGCTCAAAGTCCTATCATTCACACAATTATGGAAAATGCATATTCTTTTTAATAAAGCCAATTAAAATTTAGATATTAAGAATATAACACATTCCGACAACTTTATGCGACCGTGTGTACGCAAAACAAGTTTGAGCCAACATCCGTCTGAAAAAATCCATGGATTTTGTTGTCAGAATGACCGATCAATGTCCGACCGTGTGTACGGGGCATATGTGTGGCAGAAAACATCACCCTGAACACACCATCCCCACCGTGAAACATGGTGGTGGTAGCATCATGTTGTGGGTATGCTTTTCTTCAGCAGAGACAGGGAAGCTAGTCAGAGTTGATGGGAAGGTGGATGGAGCCAAATACAGGGAAATCTTATGCATGCGTACACACGATCGGACTTTACGACATACTTGGTCCGGCGAACCCAGAGTCCGTCGGACAATTCGATCGTGTGTGGGCTCCAGTGGACTTTTTTTCCCCAAAAGTTTGACGGACCTAGAAATGAAACATATTTCAAATCTTTTTGACGGACTTGAGTCCAGTCGAAAAGTCCGCTCGTCTGTATGCTAGTCCGACGGACAAAAACCGACGCTAGGGCAGCTATTGGCTACTGGCTATGAACTTCCTTGTTTTAGTCCGGTCGTACGTCATCACGTACAAATCCGTCGGACTTTGGTTGATTGTATGTAGACAAGTCCGTTCATTCAGAAAGTCCATCGTAAAGTCCGTTGAAAAGTCCGCAGGACAAAGTATGCCGTAAAGTCTGGTCGTTTGTACGCGGCATTAGAAGAAAACCTGTAATGTTTGCACAAATTTTTTGCCTGTTCACAAGTTCTGGTGTGAACTGAACCGGGGGGTGTTTGGCTTATCCCTAGTGTCCAGTAGCAACAGTTGCACATGTCATTGGGAGTGAGGTGGCAGGGATTGCTGGGGTGGATGCCAGTGTAGGTTCTGTGGCACCGGTTCCTAAATGATGCGCACCTGGGAGTTGTTGTTCCCTAACTGTAGCGCTGTCTAGAGTGCTTGGTGTTAAGAGTACAGCCAGTTAGCAATGGGTTACTAAAGGGTTAACTGTGTTCATTTCGGCTCACTTCTAAGCCTGGAGTTGTGTCTTAATGACGATTTTGCATGACCGCAAGCTCCTACCTAGAATCTAGGCAATTATCGGGTGTAGTTCTCAGTGCCCTCCACTAGGACGCCTAAACCCCACCAACATGTGCTACACAGGTCTGATAGGCAAAGCTGCCCAGGCAGTGTGCCTTTTGTTGAATAGAAAAATCTTGCATCCACCTAATAAACCGGTGCCAGCTGCATCACTGCAAGGAATTTCTGAAGAGGTGAGAGCTGTGGATGGATAGTGGGGAATGGGGTGGTTGTGCATAGAGAAAGTTGTGGGCAGGTTAAGGGTGTGATGTACAGATGAGGGAGCTGGGAAGTGAGATGGAGATTTGTGCAGTTGTGAGAGCTGGGAAGGGGAGGCCGTGCAAAGGTGAGAGCTGTGGGGGTGGTTGGTTGTGCAAACTGAGAGCTGTGTAGTGTGGTTGGTTGTGCAGAAGTGATGAGCTGGAGGAGAATTGTGCAGAGATAAGAGAGTTGGGGGTGCAGAGGTGAAAGATGGAGGGTTGCAGAGGTGAGAGCTATAGATGGGGGGGGCCTTAGATGAGGGGTGAAAAAGTGAAATGTGGAAGGAGGCAGAGATGGGCTGTGCCTGATGTTTGAATGGGAATGTAAGCTGTAGTTGGGGGGTGAAGAGGTGAGTTGTAGACTGGGGGGTAAGCTGTGGACAGGGGGGTGCAGAGATGAGATGTTGACAGGGAGTACAAAAGTGAACTGTGGGCGTAGGTGAAGAGGGGAGGCGTGGATAGTGGTGAAGAAGAGGTGAACTGTGGAGGGGGGGTGAGCTGTGGATGGGGAGATAAGAGGTGAGCTGTGGGTGGTGGGGTGCATAGATGAGCTGTGGGCAAGGGTTGCAGAGTTGAGCTGTGGATAGAGAGATGCAGAGATAAGCAGAGGTATCCAGAATTTAGTTGGATGCTTGAGGGAAGGTGGATTTTTTCTTAGGGAAGACAAAGAAAATTTGTTGGGGGACAGCAAAGCATACAGAGCTTTGGCTAAGAGTATGTAATGTATGGCAATGGCACGGCTTGCAGGGTGCAGTGATCAGGATCTTGTAATATACCTTGTATATTACATACGCAGGACCTCTATACCCTCTGTGCTCTGCTCTCATGTTACATTAATAGCCCCTGGACAGTACTCCTGAATGTACAATGGGTTTTAAGTTACATATTCCTGAACCCTGCGTTCTGTATGCTGGGCTGCACATTACATACTCTTTTTGCACTGCACTCTGTATGTTGGGCTCTATAGACAGATCAAAATCGGTCCATTTCAACAGGAACCAGACACAATTTGATCAATGTGTGGCCTCCCCTGTTTCTTAGAAGTTGATCATTTGATCAACCTCTGTTGAATGGGAATGTTGAAAAACTTTTCTTAAGTAGTGGCTGCAGCCAATTGACTGTATTCTGACAGTGTATTCTAACAGCAAAGCAGTCACACGGTCAGAATACAATGTCTCAGGATGCAGGATTTATCCATACACCTCACTTGTGTAGAAATTCTTTTTTTTTTAATAAGCCTGCTGACTCTTATTTGTGGAACACACAATACTTGCCGTGCAGGTTACCATGGGCGAATCCTAGAAACGAGCCCCCAAATGTAGCACTACCCCCATAGGAGTTGCTCATGTCAGGGTACCCCACTGCTGCACAGCCAATCACACAGTATTTCCTTCTTTCATCCAGACACAGAAATCAGTCTTTGGCTTGGCTTTGTTGTTACTTGGATGGGCTAAGGTATTATGGGAGGCCCAGTGTGACAACAATGAATTTCAGGAACACTACCTTCCTATTTACAAAGATCCTGCTTTTCCCTCCACCTACACAAACTTGGTTCACCATGTACAGCACCTGCTCATCACTCCTCATGGAACTAACAGTCACTTTGGTAATACAGCAACAGCCCATTACAGGCTAGGAACGTCCTGCCCCTTTTTGGTAAAGTAGCACATGTGGAGTGGAACAGCATCTCTTATGACCTTCTGCCTTCCTGTAGACACTGAGCCCAGTTCTAGCCCTGCAGAAGATGCTAGCCCGCCTGGCTGCCACCAGCCGCACCTAGCTGCTTCTCTCTTCCCAGTCTTCCTGACTGACACACACATGGAGATTCCCCAGGGCAAGGTTTTAGATGAAGACTTGGCACACCATGGTCATCAAGAGAGCACTGCTACAGCTAGCAGTCTCTCCCCTTGTCTGTCCCTGAACCGTGCTAATCTACTCACTGTCTTTTCTTGCTCTCTCTGCTGCCTTTCCAGCTTGAATCCCTCCAGCTGCCTCCTGTGGTGGGATCCTCCCAGGCCATCCTCCCAAGCTCAAATCTATTTGTTTGAGGACAGCCACCCATGAAGATACCCGCAAGCATAGGAGAACAGAGGAAAATCACAATCCTCACACTAACAGACTAATGCCCTGTACACACGATAGGATTTTCCAATGTAAAATGTGTGATAGGACCTTGTTGTCGGAAATTGTGTAGGCTCCATCACACATTTTCCAAAGTTTGAGAGCAGGCTATAAAATTTTCCGACAACAAAATCCGATCGGTTAAATTCCGATCGTGTGTACACAAATCCGACGTACAAAGTGCCACGCATGCTCAGAATAAATTGAGAGACGAAAGCTATTGGCTACTGCCCCGTTTATAGTCCTGACATACGTGTTTTACGTCACCGCGTTCAGAACGATCAGATTTTCCGACAACTTTGTGTGACCATGTGTATGCAAGACAAGTTTGAGCCAACATCCGTCGGAAAAAATCCATGGATCCATTGTTGTCGGAATGTCCGATCAATGTCCGACCGTGTGTACAGGGCATAACTGTACATTCTGTCAGCAGGAGGTTATAAACCTGCTGGCAGAAACAAAAAAAAACTTTTTTCAAAGAGTCTCTAATAGGAGGAGCCCCTCCCCAGCATCAGTCTCTTTACAGCAACATATCTAGGTCTTACCACCGCATCTTCTCCAACAGTCCCACATATAGAAAGGATAGGTGGTAGGGTCCGGCCTAGTCTGCTCAATGGGGAGAAAGTTCCCCTAACACATCAGCTGCTTTACTTCAGGCTGGAATCCTGTGTCAGACCCTTTGACCACCAGTACATGTCTGGATTCAGCAGTCTGAGGACTCTTCTATTGGGACCCCTCTTAGCAAGTAGCTTCTTCTGGGCCATCCAGCTTTCAGAACTACTCAGTCCATGTAGATAGCTTGCCCTAGGCTACACTCCCTCCATATATCCTGGAAAGTGTCCCAAGCATCTTTGCTGTGAGGTCACCTCTGGGGTTTGGGAACGTACAAGTAGTCCCAGATGTGTTCCTCTTTTCAGTTGGTGCAGGAGACCTCAATGATGTCCATGGCATCTTGTGGAACATATGGAAAGTCCAATCCCCACCCCAGAGCAGTCCTTCTCTGCACCTCCCTCTGAAACCAGGAGAACCTGGGGAGCTCCCTGGGCTTTCCTCTTCCTGGAAGGACACAGGCCTGTGAAGATCGGGTAATCAACATTTTGTAGGCCATGTCCCATGCCTGTACCCTGGTGACAGCTGACTCTGTCTGGACTGGAGATGGAGCAGGGGTACAACAGGGTTGTTTTAGTGTAGCTGTTAGCTGTTTGTCTGTGCAGATGAATGTGGGCTGTTGCTGCTCCTCCTCTGCCCACTCTGCCTCTTCAGGGGTAATGGACCTCTCACCCTGCTCTCTCCCGGGTATTCCTGCTGTCAGACTTTCAGCTTCCTGAGCATCTCTCCAAGTTCACTCTTCTTCTACTCGCTCTCTAGGGACCACTCAGCCTCCACTTCTAGGGGCCCAAACTCAGCCTCCAGTCTGGGAGGCCCCCAATCTATTTCTCCATCACTGCGACTGCCCTCTGGCTCACCTGAAGACACATGGTCCTCAACAACTGGCTCCTTCCATGTGGAGCTGACAGGGTGGACTTAAGCAGCTGGCTTCTCCACAGGGACATCCTGAGCTGGGCTTGGATCTCTCGCCTCCAACCATGGTTCTTCCTCCTTCACACTCGGAACCACTGCTATTCTCCGACCTCTCCCACAGGAGTAGTGGCGGATGCCTAACCGACTGCAGGCCTGCACACCACTCACTCCTAGACTTCCTTGAGTCAGCTGGGATTCCTCTCTCCACTCCACGCATAGTGCTAATGACAGGCTCACAGCATCAGTCACTGCTGGCAGGTCGCTGGGCATCAGCATGGTCAAAGACTCTTCACAGTTCCCACACTTCAGCCAGGCTCCGACTTCTGCTGTAGGTTTCCTGCACTCAGGACACAGCAGGCATAGCTTTTCCATCCTATTGATCATGCCGAGAGCAAATCCCCCTCGGTGCTCTAGCCGCACCCAGTATCCACCATCCAGTGTTGGCTGTCCGGTGTCTGCATCTCAGGAAGGCTTACGAATTGGCTGCAGGACTGTAGGTAAACCGCCATGATGCACTCCTCCTCAGCTCTCCCATGCTGAACAAGCTGGGCTTTTTCTGCAGGGTGGCTCCACCCCCAAGCTTCCAGTCTGGTAGGTGCCAGCAGTTCAGATAAGCAGGCCCGCTCCCACATGCTTTGTAACTCCTTCCCTTTCAAACTGAACTTTGCAGGCACAGACACCATCCATACAGTCATATCACATGCACAGATATTTGCTTATTGTAACATGCCCCTCCACCTCAGCCATGGCTGAAAAGCTGGGTGCAGGCGACAAGAAAAGTCCATAGTGGTTGCTAAGGGCAACAATGCATACCATTAAAGAAATACAAATGTGTCTGCGCTAGAATTCAAATATCTAATAAGTGATTACAGTGAGTGTTAAATAGGTAAAGTAATACAAAAAATAAAAAATTAAAAAATATATTTTTAAATTAAAATTAAAAACTGCACTTAAGCTGATCAATACAAATCAGAAATATCTCTTGGTAATTCAACCTTATAATACTAAAAGTGCGAAGTGCAATCTAAAATCCACAATATAAGTGCCAAATCAAAAGTGAAATATTCATAAAAGTCCTTATAATACAAAGGTGCACATCCAAAGAAATATAAATATAAGGTGCTCAAAATTAGTGTCCATAATAGTGAAGCTCATCCATCTTGTTCCTCCAAAAGTGTACCATAAAGCATGCCTTAGTGTCTTTCCGTGATCCCCCAAAAGCATATGCGCTCACCTTACAGTGTGTGACACAGTAATTAAACTCTGTCAAACACGCTTTGGAGCAACTCCTGTGCTCAAAGAAATCAACTTTGTAGACCTCCAATGCTCCCAGTCATGATATTATATGCAAGAAAAAAGGAAACTCCATAGCGCAATATTGTAAGATAATGAAGGATCTTTTATTGTGAACAGAAACTCTCCCCTCATAGGGGTACTCACATGCAGTGGGTGCGTAGGTGCACCATCCCATACAAGCATTGACAGAAACAGGCCGTCCGTAAGGTATAGCGTGCGGTGCGGTGTATGCCACAATATCTCTCTCTCTCTCTCTGCTGACAGCTCCGTCCAGGCCCCTCCCCTACGCGTGTTCGGTGCCGAACACGCGTAGGGGAGGGGCCTGGACGGAGCTGTCAGCAGAGAGAGAGAGATTGTGGCATACACCGCACCGCACGCTATACCTTACGGACGGCCTGTTTCTGTCAATGCTTGTATGGGATGGTGCACCATCTTGTTAATGCTTGTTGGAGTCTTCAGAGGCAAAACACACAGAACTCGGAAAGAAAAAGTTAGGGTCATATGCCTCCTATACCATCACATGAGTGATGATACCCCTCATGAAATATTGGTGTGCTCACTTCCAGCAGAAAGCATCTCTGTCAGAGGAACCAGATAGACCTCACAAACAGTTGCACTGTAACCTGCTTTGCTCATGTGTGTTTAGTATTGATTCGTTCTCAGCTTCCCCCATCCCTGCATTTCCACCTTCTGGTAAGACAAACAGCAAAGAGGATATTTTAGCTGAAGGAGCCTTGGAATGGACCACCCTACAGAGGAACTAATTCAAGCACTCCTGATTCTCCTCAAGAGTATATACAGTTTCAGTTTGAGAGAACTGATGCCAGCCCCTTTACTCTGATTATTTTACTTGAACTGTTTACTGGTTATCTGTGTTTATACATTGTTCTTTTTGGTTGTTCTGATGGTATGGTTACATGTAATGCCAGGGAAAGCATTCCTTAACAGGGTGGGAAATGTAGCATGGTGTTACTTTTCACAACTGGATGGCCTTCTGTAGTTTTTTAATTTTCACTTTCCACTCAACCAGTCACTCACCTTCTCTCTTTTGGGGGCAGTTTGTTTCCTCTAGGCCCAAAAGAGAAAATCCCTTGCAGCCAGTAGGGGAAATCCTTGCAGCACTCCAATCCGTAGCCCAAAAGGATTGGGAGAAAGATAGTTCTCACTGTAGCTTCATCACGAGACAGAAGCTCAGGAAAGAAAAACATGTGCCTGAAATAATTAATACCTTCCTAGCCAGCTAATAAGCTCCCCCCCCCCTGCAAGTCTGCTGATTTTCACTAAACACCGATAACACAGAATGACACTTTTCTGGCACACCTGGATGGAGCAATCCCAAGCAGGAAGTGACTGAGGCAGTAGAGTCTGTCTATAGAAAACAACATGTACACTCTGACAGACTGGACTACAGCCCTCTATTTCATACAAAATCAACCAAAAGGTAAAAATAAATTTAGAACAATAATACATCTCTATAATGGTAAGACTGCAGCTGAAAAAATAAAAAAATATTTTATTCTTTTGATTTGCCAACAATTTTATACAAGTTACATACAATTTTTTCTCTGAGAGCTTTGGTCCTCATCCCGTAGATCAGAGGGTTTACAGAAGTAGCTATGCCAGTACCAATCAATGGTATGATAATGTCAACTTTGGTTGATATAGGACCTGTGCTTAAACTGTACCTAAAATTGAGGAATAATAGGGTGACAATATAAATGGAGAAGGCCAAAATGTGAGTCATTAATGTATGTATAGCTTTCTGAGAGGATTCTGCAGAAAGTTTCAGACAGATGACAACTGTTCTTATGTAACAGTACATTATTACAAGCAAGCAGCCAATCGAAATGAACAAGGTCAAAATCGTTCTATAGATGACGGTAATCGTTATATCGTTACAAACAAGCGCTTGTAGAGACATGGCCTCACAATAGACATTGTTGATATTTACCCCACAAAACGTTAGTCTTAATGTCAACAATATACCCACAGTTACTATCACCACATTGAAAATATATAGAGCAAGTGATATTGTTTGAGTTGTAAAGTTGGTCATCAGAGTGTGGTATCTCAGAGGGTGGCCTACAGCCAGATATCGGTCATATGCCATTGTTGTAAAAGTAAATATTTCATAAGTTCCATAAAGCTCGATACAGAAAGACTGACAGAGACATCCTGTGAGTGAGATGGTTGAGCATCCAGACAACAAGTCAATGGCCAGCTTGGGAAAATATGATGCGTTCCCGAACATCACATTCATAACCATGATGCATATTAAGATGTACATAGGTTCATGCAAGCTTTTCTCTGTCCAGGTTACATAGACTATCATAGAAGTCATAAGCAATGTGACTGAAAATATTGCAAGAGCCAAAACAGCACATACATATCCAAATGACTCAATCTCAATAAGCCCCATCAGAACAAAATTGGTTACAGAGATATTTTTCAGAGACGAGCTCATGACTTGAATTTATGTCTTGCAAAATCAACAGTTTCCTAAAATGTCCTATTCAATCGGAATGCTTTAAATTGAAAAGCGTCAATCATAGAGGCCCTGTGGATATTAGTGTGACATTGGTCACATTGCTTTCTCCTTGAATTCAGTTGGGCTTTTATAGGTTTCATAAAGCTGTCACCTCACTCACAATTTAAATTTAGAAACTTTGCAGTCATTGTATCCAAGTCTTCCCAGTGGACCACATCTGTTACAGCTGCCGCTGATGGACTAATTAGTGTCAGAAAATGGAATGAAGTAGTGCAGAATAATTTAACAAGCATGAGAGATAAAACATGAAAAAAATAAAACATGAAAAGAGAAAATTTGAATTAGAAATTGAACTGACCTTAGTTTTGAGTTTTGCATAGTAATAATGGTGTAAAACACATCTGTACTGTTTTTGGTTTCATGTTACTGATGACTCAATCATGCACAATCATCATCAAGATTTATTGTCTTTGCAAAAAAAAATTCACAATGAAATTTCCTATCCTACTCCTCCTCACTTTAACAAACTATAAAAAACATAAAAACAATACATCATGCACTCATGCACAGTACATAAATCAAATCAATACTGAGAAAACTCAAATATTTAATTTTAAAAATAAGAATATCTATTATAATAACAGTAACCCAGGACTACCTGACTCATTTATTCAATATCATTTCCATATTTAATGCCTTTATAGCTCTTGGGAAAAAAAACTCTCTCTAAAGCCTCGTACACACGATCGGCAGGGAATTGTGTGATGACAGACTGTTTGCCTAAAATCCAACCGTTAGTACGCTCCATCAGACAATTGTTGTCCAACTTTCCGCCAGCAAATGTTGGATGGCAAACTAGTAAATTTTCGGCAGACAACAGTCTGTTGTCAGATTTTCGTATTGTGTGTACACAAGTCCGTCACACAAAAGTCCAAAGTACAAACACGCATGCTCGGAATCAATACTCAACAAACACAACATTAGCAGAAGGTGCCAAAGGGTGGCGCTCAAGAGCTGAAATCCACGTAGTACGTCACTACATTTGTGTTTGTTGGCCGACAATTGTGTGCCGTTAGCATGCAAGACAATCCTGGCACACACCCTTCGGACAAAAGTCTGACGCTTTGTCTGCCGAAAATCCGATCGTGTGTACGAGGCTTAAGTATGTTTGTCTGCACTTTTATGTTTCTAAACCATCTACTAGATAGGAATGATTCAAATAAATGGTGACCAGGATGGGACAAATCTCTCACAATATTCTCTGTTCTACATTAACATCGAAACATAGAAATGTGATGGCAGTAAAAGACCAAGTAGTCCATAGTCTACCCACTTTTATTTTTGTTTGGGGTTTTTTATGTTTGTTGGGGGTTTTTTTATTGTTTTTTTTGGTTAACTTTTTTGTCTGAGTATAGATCTACAGGCAGGTCCATCATATTGGGACATCAACTCAATTCTAATCTTTTTGGCTATATACACCACCACAATGGATTTGAAATGAAACTAACAAGATGCGCTTTAACTGCAGACTTTCAGCTTTAATTCAAGGGTATTTACGCCCAAATCAGGTGAACGGTGTAGGAATTACAACAGTTTCTATATGTGCCTCCCACTTTTTAAGGGACCAAAAGTAATGGGACAGATTAACAATCATCCATCAAACTTTCACTTTTTAATACTTGGTTGCAATCCTTTGCAGTCAATTACAGCCTGAAGTCTGGAACGCATAGACATCACCAGACGCTGGGTTTCATCCCTGGTGATGCTCTGCCAGGCCTCTACTGCAACTGTCTTCAGTTCCTGCTTGGTCTTGGGGAATTTTCCCTTCAGTTTTGTCTTCAAGCAAGTGAAATGCATGCTCAATCGGATTCGGGTCAGATGATTGACTTGGCCATTGCATAACCATTCCACTTCTTTCCTTAAAAAATTCTTTGGTTGCTTTCGCAGTATGCTTCGGGTCATTGTCCATCTGCACTATGAAGCACCATCCAATGAGTTCTGAAGCATTTTGCTGAATATGAGCAGATAATATTGCCCGAAACACTTCAGAATTCATCCTGCTGCTTTTGTCAACAGTCACATCATCAATAAATACAAGAGAACCAGTTCCATTGGCAGCCATACATGGCCACACCATAACACTACCACCACCATGCTTTACTGATGAGTAGGGATGAGCTTCGAGTTCGAGTCAAACTCGTGTTCGACTCGAACATTGGCTGTTCGCAAGTTCTCCGAACAGCGAACAATTTGGGGTGTCCGCGGCAAATTTGAATGCCGCGGAACACCCCTTTAAAAGTCTATGGGAGAAATCAAAAGTGCTAATTTTAAAGGCTTATATGCAAGTTATTGTCATAAAAAGTGTTTGGGAACCCGGGTCCTGCCCCAGGGGACATGGATCAATGCAAAAAAAAGTATTAAAAATGGCCGTAGCTGGGAGGTGTCTATAGTATGCCTGTAAAGGGGCGCATGTTTCCGTGTTTAGAACAGTCTGACATCAAAATGACATTTCGAAGGAAAAAACCCATTTAAAACTACTCGCGGCTATTGCATTGCGACAATACACATAGAAGTTCATTGATAAAAACGGCATGGGAATTCCCCACAGGGGAACCCCGAACCAAAATTAAAAAAAAAAAATGACGTGGGAGTCCCCCTAAATTCCATACCAGGCCCTTCAGGTCTGGTATGGATATTAAGGGAACCCCCGGCCAAATTTTTTTAAAAAATGACGTGGGGTTCCCCCTAAATTCATACCAGACCCTTCAGGTCTGGTATGGATTTTAAGGGGAAACCCGCGCCAAAAAAACAAAAAAAAAACGGTGTGGGGTCCCCCCAAAAATCCATACCAGACCCTTATCTGAGCACGCAACCTGGCAGGCCGCAGGAAAAGAGGGGGGATGAGAGTGCGGCCCCCCTCCTGAGTAGCCCCCCAAAACACCTTGTCCCCGTGTTGATGAGGACAAGGGCCTCATCCCCACAACCCTGGCCGGTGGTTGTGGGGGTCTGCGGGCGGGGGGCTTATCGGAATCTGGAAGCCCCCTTAACAAGGGGACCCCCAGATCACGCCCCCCCCCTGTGTGAAATGGTAAGGGGGTAATTACCCCTACCATTTCACTAAAAAACTGTCAAAATGTTAAAAATGACAAGAGACAGTTTTTGACAATTCCTTTATTTAAATGCTTCTTCTTTCTTCTATCTTCCTTCATCTTCTTCTTCTTCTGGTTCTTCCTCCGGCGTTCTCATCCAGCATCTCCTCCGCGGCATCTTCTATCTTCTTCTCCTCGGGCCGCTCCGCACCCATGGCATGGGGGGAGGCTCCCGCTCTTCTCTTCATCCTCTTCTTCATCTTCTTCTCTTCTTCCTTCTTCTCTTCTTCTGCTTCTTCTCTTCTTCATTTTCTTCTCCGGGCCGCTCCGCATCCATGCTGGCATGGAGGGAGGCTCCCGCTGTGTGACGACGTCTCCTCGTCTGACGGTTCTTAAATAACGGGGGGCGGGGCCACCCGGTGACCCCGCCCCCCTCTGACGCACGGGACATGAAGGGACTTCCCTGTGGCATTCCCCGTGACGTCACAGGGAAGTCCCGTCAAGTCACCGTGGGGGTCCCCTTGGTAAAGGGGGCTTCCAGATTCCGATAAGCCCCCCCGCCCGCAGACCCCCACAACCACCGGCCAGGGTTGTGGGGATAAGGCCCTTGTCCTCATCAACACGGGGACAAGGTGTTTTGGGGGGCCACCCCAAAGCACCCTCCCAATGTTGAGGGCATGTGGCCTGGTACGGTTCAGGAGGGGGGGGGCGCACTCTCGTCCCCCCCTCTTTTCCTGCGGCCTGCCAGGTTGCGTGCTCAGATAAAGGTCTGGTATGGATTTTTGGGGGGACCCCATGCCGTATTTTTTTTTTTTTTTTTGGCGCGGGGTTCCCCTTAAAATCCATACCAGACCTGGAGGGTCTGGTATGGAATTTAGGTGGAGCCCCACGTCATTTTTTTTTTTTAATTTTGCCCGGGGTTCCCCTTAATATCCATACCAGACCTGAAGGGCCTGGTATGGAATTTAGGGGGACTCCCACGTCATTTTTTTTTTTTAATTTTGGTTCGGGGTTCCCCTGTAGGGAATTCCCATGCCGTTTTTATCAATGAACTTCTATGTGTATTGTCGGCAATGCAATAGCCGCGAGTAGTTTTAAAATGGGTTTTTTCCTTCGAAAAGTCATTTTGCTGTCAGACTGTTCTAAACACGGGAAACACGCGCCCCTTTACAGGCATACTATAGACACCCCCCAGCTACGAAATTTAAAGGATATTACACTTTTATTGCTTGACGTTAAGCATTATTAAAATCACTGCTCCTGAAAAAAACGGCCGTTTTTAAAACTTTTTTTTGCATTGATCCATGTCCCCTGGGCAGGACCCCGGTCCCCAAGACACTTTTTATGACAATAACTTGCATATAAGCCTTTAAAATTAGCACTTTTAATTATTCATGTTCGTGTCCCATAGACTTTAACGGTGTTCGCGTGTTAGAACAAACTTTCTTCCTGTTCGCATGTTCTGGTGCGAACCGAACAGGGGGGTGTTCGGCTCATCCCTACTGATGAGGTGGTATGCTTTGGATCATGAGCAGTTCCTTTCCTTCTCCATACTCTTCTCTTCCCATCACTCTGGTACAAGTTGATCTTGGTCTCATCTGTCCATAGGAAGTTGTTCCAGAACTGTGAAGGCTTTTTTAGATGTTGTTTGGCAAACTCTAATCTAGTCTTCCTGTTTTTGAGGCTCAGCAATGGTTTACATCTTGTGGTGAACCCTCTGTATTTACTCTGGTGAAGTCTTCTCTTGATTGTTAACTTTGACACACATACACCTACCTCCTGGAGAGTGTTCTTGATCTGGCCAACTGTTGTGAAGGGTGTTTTCTTCACCAGGGAAAAAATTCTTCGGTCATCCACCACAGTTGTTTTCCGTGGTCTTCCGGGTCTTTTGGTGTTACTGAGCTCACCGGTGCATTCTTCCTTTTTAAGGATGTTCCAAACAGTTGATTTGGCCACACCTAATGTTTTTGCTATCTCTCTGATGGGTTTGTTTTGTTTTATCAGGCTAATGATGGCTTGCTTCACTGATAGTGACAGCTCTTTGGATCTCATATTGAGAGTTGACAGCAACAGATTCCAAATGCAAATAGCACACATGAAATTAACTCTGGACCTTTTATCTGCTCCTTGTAAATGGGATAATGAGGGAATAACAGACACCTGGCCATGGAGCAGCTGAGCAGCCAATTGTCCCATTACTTTGGGTCCCTTAAAAAGTGGGAGGCACATATACAAACTGTTGTAATTCCTACATCATTCATTTGGATGTAAATACCCTCAAATTAAAGCTGAACGTCTGCAGTTAAAGCACATCTTGTTTGTTTAATTTCAAATCCATTGTGGTGGTGTATAGAGCCAAAAAGATTAGAATTGTGTCTGTCCCAATATTTTTGGACCTGACTGTATGTTTGTCTCAATTATGTTTGAAGCCATTTACTGTTGATTGTCTCACTATCTCTGCTGGAAGTTTATTCCAGCAAGACTCATTAATTTCATCTAAAGAGAGAAGGTTACAGCCCCTGATTTTCTGTGCAGTGTGGATTATTTTCTGGAGATTCTTATTCCTCGCTGAACAATTGGGGTACCAAACTAAAATTCGATACACTTTCAGTAGATGATCAGTAGAAGGTCTCTAATCATATCAATCATGTAGTGAACTCAGAATAAGGTGAACAGTTTATATCCACCACTTCACCCTAGAACCCACAATATTCTTCAAAATGTAAGACCTTGCTGGGCAGGGAAAAATCTGGACTGCTCTGCTCCTCCCATGACTTCCCCTTGGACCAGCAGAATGTTTATTATTATTTTTTATTATTACTATTATTTTTTATTACTAGTAGTACCATTATTGATATTATTATTATTGTTATTAATATGTGCCATCAAGTCTTTGTTGATTCCTGGTGACCACATACATAGCATTTTTCCAAAGTGATTTGTCTTCAGTTTGGGTCTTAAATAGGGATCTATGAAACTGGAAACATTAAACCGCATTCAAGTCTATTGGTGGCTAGGGATGGTCCCGATGTTCGAGTCCAACGTAAGTTTTGACTCGAACATCGGGTGTTCACCCGTTCGGCCAAACATTTTGGGCCGTTCACGGCAAATTCGAGCACCGCAGAACATCCCATAATGCACTGTGAGATCGCAGTGCATTGATGTCTGATGATTGGCCAAAGCATGCACCTGACATGCATGCTTTGGCCAATCACAGTGTGCTCTGCTGTGAGAGCCATAATTGGCCAAAGGCAGGGTGCCTTTAGCCAATCATGACTCAGGGGGCTAAGTCCATGGCCCACACTATATAAGGCTGCTTACACGGCGGCCGTATATAGTGTTATGAAGCTAGAGGCAGGTTAGTTAGTGGTCAGTTAGTGGCATGCAGGCAGTTTAATATATATATATACAGTGTAGTCAGTGTAGTGTAGACTATATATACAGTGCAGGCAGTGTATTAATATATATATATATATATATTATTATTATTATTATACAAGATTTATATAGCGCCAACAGTTTACGCAGCGCTTTACAATGTATAAGGGGGACAACACAATTACAGTACAGTTCAATACAAAAGGTACAGGAGGGAGATATATATATATATATATATATATATATATATATATATATATATATATATATATATATATATACTCTGCATTCAGTGTAGAATTTATATACAGTGCAGGCAGTGCAGAGTATATAATACAGTGTATTGAAGTGGTTAAGGGGAACCTTATGTCAGAATTAAGAAAAAAATGGCATCCCCTCCCCCCCCCCCCCCCCCCCTGTCCATACCAGGCCCTTTGTTACATAGTTACATAGTTAGTCATGTTGAAAAAAGACACAAGTCCATCTAGTTCAAACAAAAAAAAAAATAATAATAATAATACAATCCCATATATACAAACCTATATCCACAGTCGGTCCAGAGTAAGGCAAAAAACCCCAGCAAAGCGTGATCCAATTTGTGGGGGAAAAATCCTTCCTGATCTCCCTGGATCAACTTTACCTATAAATGTCAGTACCCAGTTTTATTTTGTACATTTAGGAAAGAATCCAGGACTTTTTTTAATAACTTCAGCCCCGGAAGGATTTACCCCCTTCCTGACCAGAGCACTTTTTACAATTTGGCACTGCGTCGCTTTAACTGCTAATTGCGCGGTCATGCAATGCTGTACCCAAACGAAATTTGCATCTTTTTCTTCCCACAAAGATAGAGCTTTCTTTTGATGGTATTTGATCACCTCTGCCATTTTTTTTTTGTGATATAAACGGAAAAAGATCGAAAATTTTGAAAAAAAATGATATTTTCTACTTTATGTTATAAAAAAAATCCAATAAATTCAATTTTAGTCATACATTTAGGCCAAAATGTATTCGGCCACATGTCTTTGGTAAAAAAAATGTCAATAAGTGTATATTTATTGGTTTGCGCAAAAGTTATAGCGTCTACAAGCTAGGGCACATTTTCTGGAATTTACACAGCTTTTAGTTTATGACTGCCTATGTCATTTCTTGAGGTGCTAAAATGGCAGGGCAGTACAAACCCCCCCAAATGACCCCATTTTGGAAAGTAGACACAGCAAGTAAATTGGAAATTGCTGAGAGGCATGTTGAGCTCATTGAATATTATTTTTTTTTGTCCCAAGTGATTGAATAATGACAAAAAAAAAAATGACAAAAAGTTGTCACTAAATGATATATTGCTCACACAGGCCAAGGGCATATGTGGAATTGCACCCCAAAATACATTCAGCTGCTTCTCCTGAGTATGGGGATACCACATGTGTGGGACTTTTTGGGAGCCTATCCGCGTACGGGGCCCCGAAAACCAATCACCGCCTTCAGGATTTCTAAGGGCGTAAATTTTTGATTTCACTCCTCACTACCTATCACAGTTTTGTAGGCCAGAAAATGCCCAGATGGCACAAACCCCCCCAAATGACCCCATTTTTGAAAGTAGACACCCCAAGCTATTTGCTGAGAGGCATGTTGAGTCCATGGAATATTTTATATTTTGACACAAGTTGCGGGAATGTGACAATTTTTTTTTTTTTTTGCACAAAGTTGTCACTAAATGATATATTGCTCACACAGGCCATGGGCATATGTGGAATTGCACCCCAAAATACATTTAGCTGCTTCTCTTGAGTATGGGGATACCACATGTGTGGGACTTTTTGGGAGCCTAGCCGCGTACGGGGCCCCAAAAACCAATCTCTGCCTTTAGGATTTCTAAGGGTGTAAATTTTTGATTTCACTCTTCACTGCCTATCACAGTTTCGGAGGCCATGGAATGCCCAGGTGGCACAAACCCCCCCAAATGACCCCATTTTGGAAAGTAGATGCCCCAAGCTATTTGCTGAGAAGCATGGTGAGTATTTTTCAGCTCTCATTTGTTTTTGAAAATGAAGAAAGACAAGAAAAAACATTTTTTTTTTCTTTTTTCAATTTTCAAAACTTTGTGACAAAAAGTGAGGTTTGCAAAATACTCACTATACCTCTCAGCAAATAGCTTGGGGTGTCTACTTTCCAAAATAGGGTCATTTGTGGGGGGGGTTTGTGCCACCTGGGCATTCCATTGCCTCCGAAACTGTGATAGGCAGTGAAGAGTGAAATCAAAAATTTACGCCCTTAGAAAGCCTAAAGGCAGCGCTTGGTTTTCGGGGTCCCGTATGCGGCTAGGCTCCCAAAAAGTCTCACACATGTGGTATCCCCATACTCAGGAGAAGCAACAGAATGTATTTTGGGGTGTAATTTCACATATTCCCATGGCATGTTTGAGCAATATATCATTTAGTGACAAGTTTGTGCAAAAAAAAAAAAAAAATTTGTCTCTTTCCTGCAACTTGTGTCACAATATAAAATATTCCATGGACACGACATGCCTCTCAGCAAATAGCTTGGGGTGTTTACTTTCCAAAATGGGGTCATTTGGGGGGGTTTTGAACTGTCCTGGTATTTTATGCACAACATTTAGAAGCTTATGTCACACATCACCCACTCTTCTAACCACTTGAAGACAAAGCCCTTTCTGACACTTTTTGTTTACATGAAAATATTATTTTTTTTTGCAAGAAAATTACTTTGAACCCCCAAACATTATATATTTTTTTAAAGCAAATGCCCTACAGATTAAAATGGTGGGTGTTTCATTTTTTTTTTTACACAGTATTTGCGCAGCGATTTTTCAAACGCATTTTTTGGGGAAAAAACACACTTTTTTAAATTTTAATGCACTAAAACGCACTATATTGCCCAAATGTTTGATGAAATAAAAAAGATGATCTTAGGCCGAGTACATGGATACCAAACATGACATGCTTTAAAATTGCACACAAACGTGCAGTGAAAACAAAATAAATACATTTTTAAAAGCCTTTAAAAGCCTTTACAGGTTACCACTTTAGATTTACAGAGCAGGTCTACTGCTAAAATTACTGCCCTTGATCTGACCTTCGTGGTGATACCTCACATGCATGGTGCAATTGCTGTTTACATTTGACGCCAAACCAACGCTTGCGTTCGCCTTAGCGCGAGAGCAGGGGGGGACAGGGGTGCTTTTTTTTTTTTCTTTATTATTTTTTGCTTTTTTATCTTATTTTTAAACTGTTCCTTTCATTTTTTTTAATCATTTTTATTGTTATCTCAGAGAATGTAAATATCCCCTATGATAGCAATAGGTAGTAACAGGTACTCTTTTTTGAAAAAATTGGGGTCTATTAGACCTTAGATCTCTCCTCTGCCCTCAAAGCATCTGACCACACCAAGATCGGTGTGATAAAATGCTTTCCCAATTTCCCAATGGCGCTGTTTTCATCCGGCGAAATCTAAGTCATGAAATGCTCGTAGCTTCCGGTTTCTTAGGCCATAGAGATGTTTGGAGCCACTCTAATCTCTGATCAGCTCTATGGTCAGCTGGCTGAATCACCGGCTGCATTCTCAGGTTCCCTGTTGAGACAGGAGAGCCAGAGAAAAACATGGAAGACGGTGGGGGGGGGCATTCCCTCCCACTGCTTGTAAAAGCAGTCTAGAGGCGAATTAGCCGCTAGGGTTGCTTTTACATGAAAGCCGACCGCTGGCTGAAAAGAATGATACCAAGATGATACCTAAACCTGCAGGCATCATTCTGGTATAACCACTCAAAGTCGTCAATGGCGTACCCGAAGACATAAAAATGGTTAACAATAAAACACAGTAAACGGTAAAGTATAAAAAATTGCATACCTGAAAAGCAAACATGATAAAACATAATAACAATAAAACATTGCAGAATAGAATACAGTAAAAAAGAGCAGAACAATAGAGAGAGAATAGAGAGAGAGAGAACAATAAAACGACAACTATTTTTTTTTTTTTTTTTTTTTACACTTTTTTTTGTAACTCACTTTTATAACTGTAACCGGTTCCAGGTTCGGGTCTCTCAAAATGTGATGGCATCTTGGAAAACCCTGTGAAAGTGTTCCTAGTCTGTGCAATGCTGTACCCTACGCTAATACTCAACTAGTGAATGGTAGCGTTCAAAACATTCACCAATGCAAAGACCAGGATTGTCAGGACAGGAGGGACAATAATAGCGGGTGTCACTCCTATATCCGCACTTGCTGCAGACACAACATCTTTTTAGGGGGGTTCGTTGAGTAGGGGTACTCGGGAGGACATAAAGAAAATGCCTCTCATGCAGCCGACTGCATTTGGTTGGGGATGTGAATGGGGGAAGTACGGGTGCTGCAGAAGTGGTGGATTCCCAATTAGGATTGGCAAATGCAGTAGGAAGGGCATTATGGGCACGACGGGCCTGTTTGTCTTCTTCTTGATGGCAGCGGGACACTACTTGTGCTTGCCACCTCACCAGCTTGAACTGCACTTATGGGACTCGCCACGTCACCAAGTGTTACTGCAGTGCTGGTTTGACTATGACCGGGGTGTACTAGGCCGCTGGTGCTTGCCAGTTCACTAAAACGCTACCAGAAAAACTGTTAGCGATCGCAGGGATCAGGCCTGACTCTGCGAACGCTGTAGTTATGCGTTTAGAGTTTTGTAAGTGACAGTGATCGATTGATACTGCACTTGGGTGGGCTGGGCTGGGCGGAGGGGCAAAACGCAGGTGCTAGCAGGTATCTGGGCTGATCCCGCTAACACTGCGTTTTTGGGAACCCTAAACTGCTGGGGACGCTAGTATAGATCTGATCTGATCAGATATTGATCCGTTCAGATACTACACCACTAAGGGAGGTGTACGGTGCGTGCGTGGGTGTTAGCGGTACTGGCGCTAATCTGACGCTGCCTGGGGCTGGTGCTTGCCAGTTCACCAAAACGCTACCAAAAAAACTGTTAGCGATCGCAGGGATCAGGCCTGACTCTGCGAACGCTGCAGTTATGCATTTAGTGTTTTGTAAGTGACAGTGATCGATCGATACTGTACTTGGGTGGGCTGGGCTGGGCCGGGCAGAGGGGCAAAACGCAGGTGCTAGCAGGTATCTGGGCTGATCCCGCTAACACTGCATTTTTGGGAACCCTAAACTGCTGGGGATGCTAGTACAAATCTGATCGGATCAGATATTGATCCGTTCAGATACTATACCACTAAGGGAGGCGTATGCGGCGTGCGTGGGTGTTTGCGGTACTGGCGCTAATCTGACGCTGCCTAGGGCGACTTATATCACCGCCGGGCGATCAGGGGGCTAAACCTTTATTAGGTAATAAACGGCGGGTGCCCTGACACTATAAAAAATAAACGAACTAACCAGCGTCATCCGTAACACTTATATACGGTGATCAGTGGTGAAAGGATTAACTAGGGGGCAATCAAGGGGTTAAAACCTTTATTAGGTAGTATATGGGGGTCCCTGTCGCTATAAAACGCTGACGGCGAACCTAAATATTTACCTCCCTAACTAGCGTCACCAGCGACACTAATACAGCGATCAGAAAAATGATCGCTTAGTGACACTGGCGACGGGGGGTGATCAAGGGGTTAAAACTTTATTGGGGGGGTTAGGGGGGTATCCTAGACCTAAAGGGGGCTAACAGTAACTGTCCCACCACACTAACTGTCACAAACTGACACCAACGCAGTAATCAGAAAAAAAAAACTGCTTGGTGTCAGTGTGACGGGGGGGGAGGGGTGATCGGGGGGGGATCGGAGGGTAATCGGGGGGGATCGGAGGGTAATCGGGGGGGGATTGGGGGTGTAATGTATGCCTGGCGTGTTCTACTGTATGTGTGTGTTTGTGTAACTCACATTCCAGACTTCTCTCCTCAGCGCCGGAATGGAAAATGCCAAGCCGAGGAGAGATGACATCATTTCCTCTGCCTCTGTGTACTATACAGAGGCAGGGAAATGATCCCATTGGCCAGGAGCGATCGCGAGGGGGGGCCACGAATGGATGGCCTCCCCCTCACCACCGATCACCGGGGAGGATTTGCCGACTGCCGCAGGCACCGGGGGGGGTCTGATTGGACCCCCCACCTGCGGGCAGGCAAGGACGTACCTGTAAGTCCTTTTGCCTGCCCGTGCCATTCTGCCGACGTACATCATCGTGAGGCGGTCGGCAACTGGTTAAAGCAATCTACTGAGATGGCCAGAACCACCTCTGGAGGGAGTCTATTCCACATTTTCAAAGCTTTTACTGTGAAGAACCCTTTCCATATTTGGAAATGAAATCCTTTTTCCTATAGACGTAAAGAGCGCCCCCTTTTCCTCTGTGATGACCTTAAAGTGAATAACTCAACACCAAGTTCACTATATGGACCAATTATGTATTTGTGCATGTAGATCATATCCCCCTTATGTATTTGTACATGGTGATCACTTCCCCCCTAATCTCTTCTTCTCAAGAGAGAATAAATTCAGTTCCTCTAATCTTTCATTATAGCTGAGCTCCTCCATGCCTCTTATCAGTTTGGTTGCCCTTCTCTGCACTTTCTCCAGTTCCCCGATATCCTTTTTGAGAACTGGTGCCCAAAACTGAACTGCATATTCCACATGAGGGCTTACTTTGTACAGGGGCAAAATGATATCTCTCTCTCTGAAGTCCATACCTCTCTTAATACAAGAAAGGACTTTACTTTTCTCGCTTTGTAAACCGCAACTTGGCATTGCATGCTATTATTAAGCTTATGATCCACCAAAACCCCCAGATCCTTCTCCACTAAGGATTCCCCCAGTTGTACCCCCCTATTATGTATGATGCATATTCTTATCCCCCAAGTGTATAACTTTACATTTATCAACATTAACCACTTGCCTACTAGGCACTTACACCCCCTTCCTGCCTAGGCCATTTTTCAGTTTTCAGCGCTGTTACACTTTGAATGACAATTGGGCGGTCATGCTACACTGTACCCAAACAAATTTTTTATCATTTTCTTCACACAAATAGAGCCTTCTTTTGGTGGGATTTAATCACTGCTGTTTTTTTTTTATTTTTTACAAAAAAAAAAAAAAAAAAAATTTTGAAAAAAAAATGTTTTTCACTTTTTTCTGTCAGTAAACTTTGTAACTAAGTAATTTTTTGCCTTCACTGATGTGCGCTGATGAGACGGCACTGATGGGCACTGATAGGCTGAACTGGTGGGCATTGATGAGGTGGCACTTATGGGCACTAATGAGGCGGCACTTATGGGCACTGATAGGTGGCACTGATGAGCACTGTTAGGCGGCACTGATGGGAAGCACTGGTGGGCACTAATAGGCGGCACTAGTGGGCACTGATAGGTGGTACTGGTGGGCATTGATGGGTGGCACTGATGGGTGACACTGATGGGCATTGATTGACAGCAGTGATGGGCAACACTGATAGGCAGCACTGGTTGCCAGCACTGACTGGCATCGTTAATGGGCACTGATTGGTGGCACTTGTGGGCAGTGGTGGGCACTGATTGCTGCCACTGGTGGGCACTGATCACTGGCATTGGTGGGCATTGGTGGGCACTGTATGGTGACACTATTTTTCACTATTGTAATCAGGGCACTGATGATCAGTGCCCTGATTACATTTTAAGGGGAACTCCACGCCAAAATGTAAAAAAAAACAGTGTGGGGTCTCCCCCAAAATCCATACCAGGCCCTTCAGGTCTGGCATAGATTTTAAGGGGAACTCCATGCCAAAATAAAAAAAATTGGCGTGGCTCCCCCCCCAAAATCCATACCAGACCCTTATCTGAGCAAGCAGCCTGGCAGGCCAGGAAAGGGGGGGGTGAGTGAGCACCCCCCTCCTGAACCATACCAGACCGCTTGCCCTTAACATGGGGAGGGTGCTTTGGGGTCCCCACCAAAGCACCTTGTCACTATGTTGATGGGGATAAGGGCCTTTCCCCACAACCCTGGCACGGTGGTTGTGGGGGGTCTGCGGGTGGGGGGCTTATCGAAATCTGTAAGTCCCCTTTAACAAGGGGACCCCCAGATCCCGCCCCCCTATGTGAATGGGTATAGGGTAAATTGTACCCCTACCCATTCACCAAAAAAAGTGTCAAAGTAAAAACCACTATAGAAAATTTTTGACAATTCCTTTATTAAAAAAGAAAAAAAAAAGTGTCCCGTGATGTACATTCATCGTCAATCACGCTGCCCAACTGACCTGAAAAATAGAAAGAAAACTCCGCCTCCATGGGGGGGCTCCTGCCGACTGCTGTCTTTTCTGCTGACTACTGTCTTTTTTGAAGGGCCTGGTATAGATTTTGTGTGGGACCCCACACAGTTATTTTCAAAATTTTGGCGTGGATTTTTTCCTTGGTTTTTATCTATATTGCCAGCAGCCGCAAGCAATTTTAAATGACATTTTTTCCTTTAGAAATGTAATTTTGCTGCGGCACTGTAAAACACATCAGACTGATGCGCCAATTTACAGGCAGACTAAGGGGGCCCCCCAGGCATGATATTTAAAGGAATATTTCATTTTTATTGTTTCATTTTAAGCATTATTAAAATCACTGCTCCCAAAAAAATGGCCATTTTAAAAAACTTTTTTTTGCATTGATACATGTCCCCTGGGGCAAGACCCAGGTCCTCAAACACTTTTTATTACAATAACTTGTATATAAGCATAGACTTTAATAGGGTCCGCATGTTCGCATAAATTCTTTGCCTGTCTGCATGTTCTGGGGCAAACCGAACCGGAAGGGTGTTCGGCCCATCCCTATTGAGGGCCTATATTGATACTGAATTCTGCCCATTTTCCTGGCTAATAGGCAAGCTATTGTCAAAAAAGGCATGGTGAGCTGGGCACTGCCCTACTGTACAGTAAGGAGAGGATCTTTACCCAATTGCCTTCCGGAAGATCTACCACCCTTCATGACCAAGCCATTTTTTGTGATACTGAACTGCGTTAATTTAACAGACAACTGCGTGGTCATGCAACGCTGTACATAAATTAAATTTATGTAATTGTTTTCCCCCACAAATAGAGCTTTCTTTTGGTGGTATTTGATCACCTCTGCATTTTTCATTTTTTGCACTATAAACAAAAAAGTCCGACAATTTTGAAAAAAAAACAAACAAACAGTATTTTTTACTTTCTGCTATAAAACCAATAAAATCCAATAAAAAAAATAGAAAAATCTAATTTCTTCATAAGTTTAGGCCAATATGTATTCTGCTACATGTTTTTGGTATAAAAAATCCCAATAAGCATATATAGATTAGTTTGCACAAAAAGTTTAGTGTCTACAAACTATGGTATGTATACTGGAGTTTTTTTTATTATTTTATACTAGTAATGGCGTCGATCAGAAACTTATAGTGGGAATGCAGCGGACAAGCTGATGCTAACTGACACTTTTTACACCCTAATACAGTAATCAGTGCTAAAAATATTCACTGTCACTGTACTTATGACACTGGTTGGGAAGAGGTTAAACATCTAGGGTGATCAAGGGTTTAAATGTATGCCTAATCAGTGTTTATGTGTACACAGCGAAACAAAATCCACCACAACCCTGCTGCCAGGATGGAGCTCTGCATTGTTTACATATGCAGACCTCCGTCCTGTGTCTTGTGTCTCTCCTTGCCGATCAGTGGGCAGACATTCATTGGCTGGCACCCGCTAATCGGCATCTGCTGTGACTAATTATGCGTGCGCCCCCTATGCGGAAGTTCAGAATCACGTATATATATATATATCTATATATATATAGATATATATATATATATATATACAGAACGGCCGCCCTGTAGTACTAAATCTCCTATAGGGCGGTTGTGAACTGTTTATTGTTACTTCCAGAGCGACATGAAAAAAATGCCTTTAAGCTGCATGTGGTGTTATAGTTTCGATAGACAGCCTCAGTGATACCAGATTCTGGCATCACATTATCAATGTGTAGATGGGTATAGGAATGTGTATATAGGATTGTGTGTGTTTATGTTTTTATATATATAAATATATATATATATATATATATATATATATATATATATATTAGATTACCAAAAGTATTGGGACACCTGCCTTTACACGCACAGGAACTTTAATGGCATCCCAGTCTTTGTCTGTAGCGTTCAATATTGAGTTGGCCCACCCTTTGCAGTTATAACAGCTTTAACTCTTCTGGGAAGGCTGTCCACGAGGTTTAGAACTGTGTCTATGGGAATGTTTGACCATTCTTCCAGAAGCGCATTTGTGAGGTCAGGCACTGATGTTGGATGAGAAGGCCTGGCTCGCAGTCTCCGCTCTAATTCCTCCCAAAGATGTTCTATCGGGTTGAGGCCATAACTCTGTGCAGGCCAGTCAAGTTCCTCCACCCCAAACTCACTCATTCAAGTCTTTATGGACCTTGCTTTGTGCACTGGTGCGCAGTCATGTTGGAACAGGAAGGGACCATCCCCAAACTGTTCCCACAAAGTTGGGAGCATGAAGTTTTCCAAAATGTCTTGGTATGCTGATGCCTTAAGAGTTCCCTTCACTGGAACTAAGGGGCCAAGCCCAACCCCTGAAAAACAACCCCACACCATAATCCCCCCTCCACCAAATGATTTGGACCAGTGCACAAAGCAAGGTCCATAAAGACATGGAAGAGTGAGTTTGGGGTGGAGGAACTTAACTGGCCTGCACAGAGTCCTGACTTCAACCTGATAGAACAACTTTGGGATTGGTTAGAGCGGAGACTTTGAGCCAGGCCTCTCATCCAATATCAGTGCCTGACCTCACAAATGCACTTCTGCAAGAATGGTCAAACATTCCCATAGACACACTCCTAAACCTTGTGGACAGCCTTCCCAGAAGAGTTGAAGCTGAGGGCCAACTCAATACTGAACCCTACGGACTAAGCCTGGGATGTCATTAAAGTTCATGTGTGTGTAAAGGCAGGCGTCCCAATACTTTTGTAATATAGTGTGTGTATATATATATATATATATATATATATATATATATATATATATATATATATATATATATATAATATTTTTTTCTTCCTTCTGTTGGTTAAAATAAATGGACGTGTGTTTTTTTTCAAGCAGACTAACTATGTAACCATGTTCATTAGTTTTTACCTTTTACTTTTAGTGTGACTTAAACACAGCCACACCACATTCTGATTCATTATAACTTGAGAAAAAAAAAAGGATTTTATTGGTATAGTTATAGTTTTGGCTGTGACACCTGATTTTTTTATCCAGCAGTAATAGGTCTGAACTGACTGATGAAGGTTGCAACCCTAATAGATCTAGAACTTACAGGAGAGTTTATGTAAACACTTGCTGACCAATGTATGTATAAAAATGTCAGCAAGTGGTTATAACAAGATCTTGGTACCACTTTTACAGTCTATGATCAGATGTTCAGTAAGGCTAGGTTCACACTGCTGCGAATTCTATTGCGAATTTGAGCCGTTGCGATCGCTCAAATTCGCAAGTCATTTAAATTACATAGATTAACATTAGTGCCGTTCACATCGACGCGTTGCGAATATAACCTGCGTGAAAAAAAGGTCCTGTGCGAGTTTACTGCGTTGCGTTGCGAATTTAGTCTCCATAGACATCAATGTAAATCGTTCTTGAATCGCATTGATTGGTTCACATATGTGCGAATTCCACCACACTACTCTCCACAAAAACCAGGAAGTACACAGGAAGTTAAGACCCTTTTTTTTTTTACATTATGATTCCATTGGCTAGACTATCAATCGCAGCTATATCCAACTCCTGAAATTCGCGGTAAAATCGCGGTAAAATCGCGGTAAAATCGCGGTAAATTCGCGGTAAAATCGCGGTAAATTCGCACTGCAGCAGTGTGAACCCAGCCTAAAAGTGATCAGGACAGCTCTACAGCCAACCAAACACTTTTAGGTTGTATTCACACCTGGGCGTTTTGAATCGCGTGAAGATTTGCGATTCTGCCCTTGATTTCAAAACGCTCTGGTAAAATGACAAATCACACAACACGAATTTCAGATGCCATTCATTTTAATGGTGCCTAAAAACACTGTACGGTTCTGCCCTGATTGTTGCTTAAAAGATCGTGCTGCAATTGTGGCAAACTGCATTGCGTGAAGCTTGTCACCCAAAAACCCTGTGCCAAATTTAAATAAAAATGGCGTAGGGGTCCCCCCCAAAATCCATACCAGACCCTTATCCGAGCACGCAACCTGGCAGGCCGCAGGAAAAGAGGGGAGGTAACAGCTGTCACCCAGAAGAAGCGTCACTCTACGGGAGCCTCCCATGCGGCTTTTTTTATTCTGGTCCATCGGGCGGCGTGAATTTACATTGCTGGACATTTTTATTTTTTTATTTTTTAATAAAGGACTTGTCCCAAGCTGTCTCGTCTTTTTTACCGTTTTTGACACTTTTTTTTGTGAAATGGTAGCCTGTTACCAATTCACATGGGGGGGCCCCGCATAAACCCCACCCCACATACCCCCACATCCAACAGGCAAGGGTTGTGGGGATGAGGTCTTATCCCCATCAACATGGGGACAAGGTGCTTTGGGGTCAGACCCCAAAGCACCTTCCCCATGTTGAGGGCATGTGCCCTGGTACAGTTCAGGAGCGGGGGCGCTCTCTTGTCTCCCCCACTTTTCCTGCAGCCTGCCAGGTTGCATGCTCGGATAAGGGTCTGGTATGGATTTTGGGGGTACCCCCACACAATTTTTTTTTTACATTTTGGTTTGCCTTAATATTCATACCAGACCCAAAGGGCCTGGTAAGGGACTGGGGGGGGGACCCATGCCCTTTTTTTCAATGAGTTTTATGTATATTGCAGAGAGCCGACAATTCATTACAGCTGCGATCAGTTTTAAATGACAATTTTTCCTTTAGAAATGTAAATTTGCATTGATACATGTCCCCTGGGGCAGGACCCAGGTCCCCAAACATTTTTTATGACAATAACTTGCATATAAGCCTTTAAAATGAGCACTTTTGATTTTTCATGTTCGTGTCCCATAGACTTTAACGGCGTTCGTGTGTTCTTCCGAATTTTTTGCCTGTTCGGATGTTCTGGTCTGAACCGAAACGGGGGTGTTCGGCTCCTCCTTAACTACTTCTAGACCAGCTGCCGCAGCTTTACTGCGGCAGGTTGGCTCCCCTGCGTGTAATCATGTTACTGTACGTGATCTTGCGGAGTCCGGATAGAAGGCGCCCGCTGCACAGCGGGGGTACCGATGCTCATGGCTGACGGTCACGATGACCACCAGCCACGAGCAATCGTGACCAAGAGACACAGAAGAGGGACGAGTGTGTATAAACACACACTTCCCTGTTCTGTTCTGACAGGAGTGACAGATCGTGTGTTCCTATTACCTAGGAACCATGATCTGTCATTTCCTGTAGTTAGTCCATCCCTCTTAAGTTAAAATCACCTCCCAGGGAACACAGTTAACCCCTTCACCACCCCTAGTGTTAACCCCTTCACCGCCAGTGACATTTTTTACAGTAATCAATGCATTTTTTATCGCACTGATCGCTGTATTAATGTCAATGGTTCCAAAAATGTGTCAAAATTTGTCCGCCATAATGTCGCAGTCACGATAAAAAATACAGATCATAGTAAAAAAAAAAAAATAATAATAAAAATGCTATAAATCTATCCCCTATTTTGTAGACACTATAACTTTTGCGCAAACCAATCAATATACGCTTATTGTGATTTTTTTTTACCAAAAATATGTAGAATACATATTGGCCTAAACTGAGCAAAAAAAATTTTTTTTATATATTTTTGGGGGATATTTTTTATAGCAAAAAGTAAAAAATAATGCGTCTTTTTCAAAATTGTTCCTCTTCTTTTGTTTATAGCGCAAGAAATAAAAACCACAGAGGCGATCAAATACCACCAAAAGAAAGCTCTATTTGTGGGAAAAAAAGGACGTCAATTTTGTTTGGGTACAATGTCTCACGACCGTGCAATTGTCAGTTAAAGCGACGCAGTGCCGAATCCCAAAAAGTGCTCTGGTCAGGAAGGAGGTAAATGCTTCCGGGGCTGAAGTGGTTAATGATGATGGTGATGATGATGTTGAGGGTGATGGTTATGAGGATGATGATCTCTCAGGAATGTGGCTCAAGGGATGACTTCCGGTCTCCACCCCACCGCACCACAGGTCACCCGAATCTGATACCACTACAGGATGGATGGAATCAGAGTGGCCTCCAGGCTGCCACTGAACAGCTAAAGGAAGCTGTCCGCAGGTGTCCCTCCAAATATCCGCTGGATAATTCTGCAAGGCAGGCTACGACTCAGCTGCAGCTTCCATTATAACAGATTCCCTGCATAGAGATCCACGCCGGGTCCCAAGAGAGCACGCCACGCCTCAATCCTTCCCTCTAATGCCCCGTACACACGGTCGGACATTGATCGGACATTCTGACAACAAAATCCTAGGATTTTTTCCGACGGATGTTGGCTCAAACTTGTCTTGCATACACACGGTCACACAAAGTTGTTGGAAAATCCCATCATTCTGAACGCGGTGACGTAAAACACGTACGTCGGAACTATAAACGGGGCAGTAGCCAATAGCTTTCATCTCTTTATTTATTCTGAGCATGCGTGGCACTTTGTGCTTCGGATTCGTGTACACATGATCGGAATTTCCGACAACGGATTTTGTTGTCGGAAAATTTTATATCCTGCTCTCAAACTTTGTGTGTCAGAAAATCCGATGGAAAATGTGTGATGGAGCCTACACACGGTCGGAATTTCCGACAACAAGGTCCTATCACACATTTTCCGTCTGAAAATCCGACCATGTGTACGGGGCATTATAGTCTCTCCATGAGGTCTGCTCTTTCTTATCAGCCAGCTGGTAGTTGTAGTTCCACATTACTCAGCCAGAGGGTGAATCCCATCTGTTTGGACTACATGTCCCAAGATGCTTTGCTCTGGCTTGTCTCTGATTAAGAAGATAACAGGTCAGCATCAGCTCAACACTAGAGGAAAACAGCTCCCCTTGCAACAATGCCACAAGTGTCCCCTGATTGCAGGAATAGGTAAATATCCAGCTCCTTTCTACATCTACATTCAATGTGAAGTGTTCCTTGTGCTGCTGGATTAGTTCAAACCCTAAGTCATCTGCCAGCTTCCTCCAACACACACCTCTCCATAGCTGTGGACAGGAAAGCTCTGCATGAACGGAATGTTTCCCTCCTTCTATGAGAAGCTTGGTCACTGGTGACTGGACAGTCAAAGAGTCAACTACAGTATCTTGTTAATGCTTGTTGAACTCTTCAGACACAAAGCACCCAGAGATCAAAAAAAGGGCCATGGGCCTCCTATCCCATTACAGAGTGATGATAACCCCCCTGCCAAATATTGGTGTACTCATTTCAAGTAGAAAGCATTTGTGTCCGAGGAACCAGATAGACTTTATAAACAGTTGCACCGTAACCTGCTTTGTCAATGTGTGTTCAGTGTCAAAATAATAAATGGCTGCACCTCACGTGGGCTCCAAAAAAGGTTTATTGGAATATGAAAATATCCAAAATGAGACTGGAGGACACCGGTGGTCAAGGTAGAAATGTTTCACACAACAGAAATGTGCTTAATCATTAATCGTGATTAAGCACAGAAATGTGCTTAATTATTAAGAACATTTTTGCTGTGTGAAACGCATCTACCTTGACCACTGCTGGTGTCCTCTAGTGTCATTTTGGATATTTTCATATTCCAATAAACTTTACTTGGAGCCCACGTGAGGTACAGCTCTTTCTTATTTTGAAAATTTACCACAGAGGCAAGCCAGGGCTAGCACTCAGGTGTGTGTTCCAGTGGGCGTATCGGTTACACCTGGAGCGGTGAGTTCTTTTTACCATGTGTGTTAAGTATTGACTTGTTTTGGGCTGCACCCGTCCCCATATTTCCACCTTCTGCCAAGATGGACAGCAATGAGGATATTTTAACTAAAGGAGCCTTGGAATGGACCATCCTACAGAGAAACTTGTAGTCCAAGCACATCAGATCCTCCTAAAGAAAATGTACAGTTCCAGGACACTGAAGCATGCCTGATCAGGTGAACTATGAGGGGACTAACATACCTCCCAACATTTTGAGATGGAAACGAGGGACACCTATTAGCAAAAGTGTGTAGGCACAGGACACATCCCTTGCCACGCCCCCTTAAAGGTGAATTATACCAAAAAAAATTATTAGTTAAACCCACAAGTGCTTTTTTTACTACTACTATTCCTTTATACTGGCTTTTGAAATTTACAAACGATTTAGAGTTAGGATGAAAGGTTTAGCACTGGGTAACACTATTTGAAAGATAAATAGTGCATTTTATATACAACTATATGGATCAGGCCAAAATGAGGGACAAATGAGGAGGAAAGAGGGACAGAGGGACTTTCAAACCAGGGACAGTCCTTTCGAAATCAGGCATAGTTGGGACTAATGTCAGCCCAGTACTCTGATTACTTTACTTGAACTGTTTACTGGTTATCTGTGTATATACATTGTTCTTTTTGATTGCTCATGTCATTTAATGTCAGGGACTGCATTCCTTTGCAGGGTGGGAATTGTAGCAGGGTGTAATGCCGCGTACACACGAGCGGGCGAGCTGCCCTAGCGTGGCTTTTTGTCCGTCGAACTAGCATACAGACGAGCGGACTTTTCGACCGGACTCGAGTCCATCGGATAGATTTGAAACATGTTTCAAATCTAAGTCCGGCAAACTTTTGAGAAAAAAAAGTCAGCTGGAGCCCACACACGATCGAATTGTCCGACGGACTCCAGTACGCCGGAAAAGTTTGCCGGAAAGTCCACTCATGTGTACGCGGCATTAGGTATATAATTCTCACTTTCACTGCTAGATATTCCTACCCTTCTTTAGTTCCTTAAAATAGCTGTAAACTTCAGACTTGGAATATGAACAAAGCATATCCCTCTACAGTGTGTAATTGTCTCAACTAAAAGCACTAAGTGTCACTTCTGTCTGCTTCTTTCCTCTGCTATCAGCATGAGTCTCTTCTGACAAGTTTTCCTGACCCTGAGAGAAATATGGTGACAGGGGACGGATCTCCAGCTGATTGACAGCCTCAGCTCTGTGTGGAGTGGGGCATGTCTCTTCCCTCCAATTAGCTCTCAGAGCTCTCGTCACTGAGCTCTACAGGGTGTAACATCAATTTTCTGCCCCCCTTTTTTTAACTCTCAGAAAAGCTTTAAAATTCTGCAGTTTCAATGGCTGTAGGGGGAAAACGGCTGTAGACAGACAAGTACAACTTATGTAGGGTATGTTTCATCTCTGTGTATCACCCGCGGCCAGTCACTTCACTGGATATATGCTTTACAACCACTTTAATTTCCACTTTCCACTCAACCGGTCACTCGTGACCTCTTTTTTTGGGTGCAGCTGCAGTTTTCTTCCTCTAGACCTAAAAGAGAACATCCTTTGCAGCCGGTAGGGGAAATCCTTGCAGCACTGAAATCCCTAGGCCAAAAGGATTGGGACGCCTACCTTTACACACACATCAACTTTTTAAAATTTTTGTATTTGCATACACACAACCAAACATCAAAAATAAAGAGAAAAGCCATATGAAGAAAGTAGCGGTGTATGATCCCCCCCGCCAGCTCTTCTGGCTTCCCTACCCCAGCAAATGCCCCAGAGCAAGCAGTTTGCTTGGGGGACACTCATGTGAGCTCACTCCTGAGCCATGCTCTGTATGTCTATAAACACACAGAGTGCGACCCAGCCCAGCCCTCTGTTGCCTCCTCTCTGGCTATGCCAATGGCTCCTGCTGCTGTCTCTGAGCCAATGAGGAGGGAAAGAACAAAGAGCTTCTGCTCTCATGCACAACGCTGGATCGAAATTGATCGGGTAAGTAAAAGTGGGGGCTGTACACACAAGGTATTTTAGCTCAATGCAGAGAATGCATTAGGGTGAAAAAGACCAGAGCACTTTTTGCATTTCGGCACTGCGTCGCTTTAACTGACAATTGCGCCCAAACAAAATTGACGTCCTTATTTTTTTTCCCCACAAATAGAGCTTTCTTTTGGTGGTATTTGATCACCTCTGCGGTTTTTATTTTTTGCACTATAAACAAAAAAATAGCAACAATTTTGAAAAAAACGCATTATTTTTTACTTTTTGCTATAATAAATATCCCCAAAAAATATCTAAAAAAACATTTTTTTCCTCACTTTAGGCCTATACATATTTTTCTACATATTTTTGGTTAAAAAAAATCACAATCAGCATTTATTGATTGGTTTGCGCAAAAGTTATAGCGTCTACAAAATAGGGGATAGTTTTATGGCATTTTTATTAATAATTTTTTTTTACTAGTCATGGCGGCGATCAGCGATTTTTATCGCGACTGCGACATTATGGCGGAGAGATCTGACACTTTTGGCGCTATTTTGGGACCATTCACATTTATACAGCGATCAGTGCGATTAAAAATGCAATGATTACTGTGTAAATGTGACTGGCAGTGAAGGGGTTAACCACTAGGGGGCGCTGTAGGGGTTAATTGTGTCCTAGGGAGTGATTCTAACTGTGGGGGGGAGGGGCTGTGCGTGACACAACACTGATTACCGCTCCCGATTACAGGGAGCTGTGATCAGATGTCAGTGTCACTAGGCAGAACGCTTGTTTACATCAGCTTTTCCCCGTTCTTCCTCTCCATGAGACGATCGCGGGTATTCGCACGGGACTCGCCATCACACTCACGGAGCTCACTGCGGGCGCGTGCACGCGCCGCAAGCCGCTTCTTAAAGGGCAACGTACAGGTACGTTAATATGCCTGTACGTACCCTTCTGCCGACGTATTTCGGCGTGAGCCAGTCGGCATACGGTTAAATACCCTCCTAGACAACTTATAAGCCCCCCCATCAAGCCACTGAACTAAACACTCAGAACACAGAATGGCGCTTCTCTAACACACCCGGATGGAACAAGCTCAAGCAGCAAGTGACTAAGACAGTATTGTCCATGCATAGAGTACACTAACAGGCACACTCCAACAGGCTGGTCTATAGCCATTTTTTCCCTACAGAACCCCAAAAAGGTAAAAATAAATGTAAAAAAATAACACATCTCTACAATGGTAAGATTGCTGAGGAAGAAGATATAAACTGATTTTATTATTTTGTTTTGCCAACAATTTTATACAGGTTGCATACAATTTTTTCTCTGAGAGCTTTGGTCCTTATCCCGTAGATCAGAGGGTTTACAGAAGTAGCTATGCTAGTACCAATCAAAGGTATAATAATATCTACTTTGGTTGATATAGAACCTGTGCTTAGACTGTACCTGAAATTGAGGAATAATAGGGTTACAATATAAATGGAGAAGGCCGCTATGTGAGTTATCAATGTATGTATAGCTTTCTGTAAGGATTCTGCAGAAAGTTTCAGACAGATGACGACTGTTCTTATGTAAGAGTAGATTATTATAAGCAAGCAGCCAATCGTATTGAACAAGGCCAAAACTGTTCCATAGAGGACGTTAACTGTTATATCGTTACAAGCAAGCGGTTGTAGAGACATGACCTCACAATAGACATTGTTAACATTTACCTCACAAAAAGTTAACCTTAATGTCAACAATGTATCCACAATTATTATCACCACCACGTAAACATATATGGCAAGTGATATTGTTTGCGTTTTAGCATTGGTCATGAGAGTGTGGTATCTCAGAGGGTTGCCTACAGCCAGATATCGATCATATGCCATTACCGTAAAAGTAAATATTTCATTAGTTCCACAAAGCTCTATACAGAAAGATTGACAGAGACATCCTACGAATGAGATGGTAGAGCATCCAGATAACAAATCAATAGCCAGCTTGGGAAAATATGATGCGTTCCCCAACATCACATTCAAAACCAAGACGCATATTAAGATGTACATAGGTTTGACTCGGTTGAATTGATGATAGGCAACTCCTATCCTCATATTGATTAGTGGTTCCAAATTAATAATATCTACTGCAGTAGGGAACAGACACAAAAGATACGCTCAGCATCTTTCCAAATTACTGTTCTGCTTTATTATGACGCAATTGAAGGTTTTTATGCACATGATTACGTAGGTATCACATTAATATTACAATTGTACGTTTATGGTAACAAGGGGCGTTACATAGGCAGGCTTATTCTAATCAGGACTCAAAAGAATGTAAACATTTACTGAAAACATTATTAGTGCCGTGTGCACAGTGAGGGCAGTGTGCAATACATACAAAATACAATACAATTATATACAGAACTTACAAATTTCCATTACAGTCTCCCCTCTTTTGATCAATATTTTGATCACTAACCATATCTGCTATCACCTTTAACCTGGAAGCTCCACACGCTTAGGTGGAGGTAGTCCTGGCCAAAGAGGCAAAAAACTCCATTGTGGAGAAAATAATAGCTGAGCAACTTTTTCATTACAAAATGACTTTTCATTGTGAAAAACAAATGATTGATAAGACATATTTACAGAGTACTGGCTGTACACTCCTGTGGCCAGAATGGCCTTCTAGCTTAATTGTTGGCATGCTGACTTATCAGCATATGTAAACACAGACAATTCTACATAAAATGGAAGACGTACAAAAGACAAATATGACTTCAACATGGCTAAACTATTTTTCAAATATATATATCCCTTACAATTAAAGTAACTGAATCAAAAAGTACCCTAGACTGTGATGACAAGAGTGAAACAAATCAAACTCAGAGATTTCTTTAATTAAGTCATTTTTGCAGTGTCTGGTGTGGATCCAGGTGACTTTTCCTTCAAGTTTTGCAAAAACTGTACATGAAATAGATGCTGTATTGAGTCTCCAAACATTTCCTTATATATAAATGTCTCTTAACAATCCACAAGTCACCTGGCTTTAGTTTTAGATCCTTCCAAACTTTTAGGATCTGGAATTGGGGAGAAAACACATAAATGAGTTTGTAAAAAACCTTAAAAGATCATCAGCATTCTCTGTGAGATCTGAATGGAGGACTTCAGCTGCTGAGACAAAATATAAGCAAGTGAGTAACACACTCCCAAACCAAATCCCATAGGGAGAGAGTCCAACATCCCCCTTAGGGGCTTCATAAAATATAAGAAAACATTCAGGCAAAAGTTTTCTAGTTTCTTACTCTACTTTGTCCACTACATTGTAGACAGTGGGGGGGTGTAAAAATAAAACCTCAAAACTTCTAGTAAGGACTCTCCTATAAAAAAAAAAATGATTTCCTCTGTTACTCTCTGTACTTTCTGGCACTCTGTACTTACAAACTACTTCTGATAACACTTTTTACTGTGGCCTTTGCAGTAGCATTTGCCACTGGACATCCAAAAAACATGTCCATACAGACAAAATGCATACTCGTAAGATCCTGACTTGGGCATCTGGATATATCTTTTTGTAATCTCTGGGAGGGATGTTCAGCTTTTGGTAACACCTTTGGTAACAGGTAAAACAAGAAGTGGTATGTTAGTAAAACAACTGTGGTGAACCCTGGCTCTATCCCATGCTCATTTACTAAGGCAGCCATAACTGCTTGTGACTGATGACACGGTCCATGTGTCAAGCTGAAGGGAAAAGAGTGGCTGGCAGACATAAATGATCACCTTTTCCAAAGTCCTGTTTCATAAGAAGTTGCCCCCTGTGGACCACTTGTTCTTCTCGTTCTGGGGTCCTTAAAGTTGAATTATTAATCCCAGCTATACTGGGCCAGAACTAGGGTGGAATCTGTGCGTTGCACAGACCCATCAAGTGTCCGGGGCTGTAAATGCAGCATCCTTAGTCACCTGGTCTGCTTCCATGTGTGAAAGTTAATATGGCTACCTCAGCAAGAAGCTGGAAGGCTGAAAACAGCCGATAAAATTAACTTGGCATGCTTGATTGGTTTACCTGCCGAAGTAAAAACAAACTTCTGGCCCTTCAAATGGAACCAAAAGCTCTCTATATCTCGACTATCTATATAAATATATACTCTTTTTATAGCTCACAGGCTTTGCTAAAACATGGAGCTCTGCTTCTTGAGCTGGGGAAAAAGGATCCAATGACTTTGAATACAGAGTATCCTTCTGGGTGATAAACTGCATACTCAAATCTACAAAAAATGTAATATCTGGGTCTTCAGGGAGTGTGTCCCGCACTGGGCTCACAGCAGCTGATTCCTACACCATCAATTTAACACATGTGTCTTTTCCTTTCTTTTGAATAAATGTACGCGTTTTTCATTGTTAGATTTGTACATAAACAAACTCATATTTTAAACCTTTCATTAAACAAACATTTAGTTAGCTGTATATTTGCTGCACAGAATGTCGGACCATTAAAAATTAAATGTTTGACCAAAACAATATCTAACTTTGTCTAATAGCACCTTTGCATAAAGCCACAGCTCTGATATATCGGGGTGAACCCTTCATTACTGGGTCCAGCTTGCATAAATATATTACAATGGCTTGTTTTCTATCACACTATTTGTGTAAGAACTCCAGTTTCATGTTTCAAAAGACAACTTTTTCCTGGCAATATTATAATAAATGATAACAATACCCTGCGGTCATGCAGAGATGTCCATAAATCCAAAACTATTCTTCTGCTTATACCACTGCACTTACAAGAAAAATGGGCACATCATTTCACAATCCACACATTCTGCTTTGGATTTCAAAAATAAAAATAAATAAAAACAAAAAGACCAACAATCTGTATGATGGACCAGAAAGCATCAAAAACTATAAAACAACTGGCTGCAGGTGGCATCTATCCTAACAGGGTGTGTGGACTTGATGTGATGGGTCTGTTATATTTAAATTTTATTTATAACAACTCTCACATCATGGACTGACATCAAGTTATTATCAAGAACCTTGAAATTTCATTTTTGTAGAAAAACTTCTTATGTATCCCATCCATCTTGGCTTTGTTAAATATTATGGCAGCTTTATTCCAAATAACAACCTCATCTTAATCTTTTTACAAACTTGTTAACTTAATCTAAACTAATCCCATTCATTACAAATTTCCCCATTAACCTGGATTTCATTTCCAACCAAAGGTTGTCTAAACCAGTTTCAATATATCTATATAATTGTTAAACTCATATTAGAAATTAATACTCATTACTACTTAATTTTACTTAATTTCCCTTTTTTAAATGCACTGTTTCCACTATCAAAGGATATTCAATTTGTGTAATACACGGTTAAATGTAACCTTCATTTTACCATGTTTGGAAAACAGATTCAAAATAATTGTGATCACATTGTTTACCATTAGATTCGTTAACCTGGCACATTTTGTTATAAATGTTTTGTCTAAAAAACTGGAATTGGCATGATGTCCTTCCAGCTTATCACTAACCTCTCATCCCAGCCACATTTCTTTCATGAGAGCACAAAGGAGGGGGTCACATCTGCCTACATGACACACACAAGCAATAGAACTAAAGGTCCCAGCATTCGCACACGCATACTCCAATATCTCTCTAAAATCGCTTACATTTTTCCCATTTGTACACAACACATGCATATCATTCTCTCACTTTCGTTTAACTCTTTAATATTTCCCTGCCTAAATTCTGCTTTCCTTATTTTGTTTAAATAACTTTTATATCTAGCTTCTATGATCAGATGGGGAGCCAGAGTGCTCATCCCATCTTCCCTCTCTGACAACATATAAAGTATTCTGTTTTAATTCTCATTTCTCTGTTTCTGACTCTAATAGTTGTAGTGCCTGACCCCAAATTCATCCCACAACTTAACATGAAAATGTCCCTTTCTGTCTAGTGTTAATGTCACCCTTGATCCATCCTGCTCACATAGATAGCTGTTTCTCTAGCTGTTTACTCTGCACGATTCTTAGTCCCTGTGGACTTTGGTAACCCAGTTACCCATTGTGGATCCCTGTCCACTCTAACCATTAATCTAGGGGCTCAGTATAGGCGGAACCGCACCTTTGGTTCATATGTAGCGCTCCTCTTGCGCTGGGCATTTTTGAGGGTCTCTTACCCTTCATTCCCTTACTTAATTCAATGCCCATAATGACTGGCCAGTCTTCTCTCTTCTCTACTTGTGCCTATACCCTCTTGCCTCTAAACTACTTTATCTAGCAGATGTACTACATATACCTGTGAACAGTACTATTCTTCCCTTTCTTATTTATAACACTCCGATGGACAATAGACAGGGACAACATAACATATAACCACCAATCAATACAGTTCGATTAAGGGGAGTAAAATAGGTACCCTTTGTCCCGAAAATGCCTTACCGATCAAGGAAGTCTGATAACTCAAATGTAAGCAAAAGGCTTACCTCAGCCGGCTGATTATCAGAAATTCCCGGATCGTCTCAAGCTCCTCGTTTCGGATACTCAGGGTCACCTGGAATCCCCTCCTAAGGCAAAGCTCGCCATGCTGACTCGGTTGAATTGATGATAGGCAACTCCTATCCTCATATTGATTAGTGGTTCCAAATTAATAATATCTACTGCAGTAGGGAACAGACACAAAAGATACGCTCAGCATCTTTCCAAATTACTGTTCTGCTTTATTATGACGCAATTGAAGGTTTTTATGCACATGATTACGTAGGTATCACATTAATATTACAATTGTACGTTTATGGTAACAAGGGGCGTTACATAGGCAGGCTTATTCTAATCAGGACTCAAAAGAATGTAAACATTTACTGAAAACATTATTAGTGCCGTGTGCACAGTGAGGGCAGTGTGCAATACATACAAAATACAATACAATTATATACAGAACTTACAAATTTCCATTACAGGTTCATGCAAGCTTTCCTCCGTCCAGGTTACATACACAATCATAGAAGTCATAAACAATGTGACTGTAAATAATGCAAGAGCCAAAACAGCACATACATATCGAAATGATTCAATCTCAATGAGCCCCACCAGAACAAAGTTGGTTACAGAGACATTTTTCGGAGATAAGCTCATGACTTGGATTTATGTCTTCCTAAAATGTTCTATTCAGTCTGAAAGCTTTAAAAACGTAATTCATAGATGTCGTGTGGATATTAGTGCGACATTTGTTGAATTGTTTTCCTCGTGAATTTAGTTGGGCTTTTATAGGTTTCATAAAGCTGTCACCTCACTTACAATCTAGATTTAGAAACTATCACAGTCACTGCATCCAAGTCTTCCCAGTGGACCACATCTGTTACAGCTGCCGCTGATGGACTAATTAGTGTCAGAAATGGAATGAATCAGTGAAGATAAAATTAACAAGCTTTCCCAATAAAAAATAAAACCTGAAAAAAAAATGAAACATGAAAAGAAATTTAGAATTACAAATTGAACTGACCATAGTTTTGCATGGTATGAGTGTAAAACTCTTTTGTTGGTTTGATGTTATCGATAACTCAATCATGCACAATCATAAAAGATAGGATAAGATAAGACTCCAGCTGGATCAGCGTAGATGAATCTGACAGGCACAGTCATATTTCGCAATGGCCTTTTGCAGACAGGAACTCTGAGTCCCTTGTTGTGTAGTAGTACACAGTGATCAGCTTGCACTCGTTCCCTCCTCTGGCTACTGGCCCCAGCACCACCTTTTCAGGCATTGCCAAACCATCTGACTGCAGCTGCCTCTTTCTCTAGTCCTCCAGGCTAACTTTCCTTCACAGTCCTCCAAACTGACTTTCACCAGCTCACCCGGCTGACTCTGTAGGAGATCTCCCAGGCAAGGAATGAAGACTTGACACAACGCAGCCTTCAGGGAGAACTGGCTACATTTGGCAATCTCCACCCTTGTAAGCCCCCAGTAGTGCTGCTCTACTCACATTGTTCTCACACTTGCTACTGTGGGTTTAGGAAGGGCTTCCTCTGTGTGTTGTGGCAGGATCCTTCCAGCACCCGAGTCCTTGCCCAAGGCCCCCCCCCCAGACAAGGGGGTACCCCAGAGGGCCACCGACAGTCTCCACAGCACTATATCTCCATCTTCTACACGACTGCCCTTGCTGGCATGGCTCATGCCAATTTATGAGGTGAACCTACCCTCTGCCAGCCCTTTACTGGGGATTTGCTGAGGCCCTAATGAATATTCCAAACAGCACCTCTTAACCTCCACCCACTAGTCCTAGATGTTTCTTCAACTTTCTAGAACAGGGGGAGGAACCAGAGGAGCTGTCAGGATGAGTCACCCAGCCCTGATTCACTTAACCCTGACCCAGATTCACAGCTCAGGGTTAGCCCTGAGCCAAACTAAATGTACTACATTAACAAACCTACCTTACAGATAGCACACACTAGAGGGTGCTACAATAAGAGCCTATATGATACAATAAGATATGATTTTTTGTCTTTGCAAAAAAAAATAAAAAATTCACAACTACATTTCAATCCTACTCATTACATTAACAAACCATATAAAACATAAAAACAATACATCATGCACTCCTGCCCAGTACATAAATCAATGCAATACCCAGAATACTAAAACATGTCCCTTCTTCATTCTGCTGCTGATTTCATTTATGAAATATCGCACCCCTGTCCTGCCCAGAGCTGGCCACTTCTGTCTACAACAACTTACTGTCATCCTCCCTGGACACACTTGCTCCTCTCTCTAAGTGCAGAACCAGTTCTTGCCTGCTACAACCCTGGCAAACAGTCCCAAGACACACAACCATGCTCTTGATCGAGTGTGTCATAAAACAAAATCTCTGCAAGACTTCACTCCACCTAGGGATGAGTTGAGTTGAGTTGAGAGATATCTTGATATAGCACGTTCTTACCCCGAAGGGTCCCGACGCACTTGGCGGAGTCCCTGGAGAAACCCAGGGACTAGGAGGAGACAGCAGCAGGAAAGCAGCATGAAAAATGGAACCAGAAAGGCTACGCAGGAAAGGCTTGTGTGAAGAGCCAAGTCTTCAATTTGCTGCGAAAGACCAGGATGGTAGGGGCCTCCTGGAGCTCGGCAGGGAGGCTATTCCACAGTACGGCACCCTGGTGGGACCACCAGGGGTCTTCTTAGGCACAGAGCTGTGGAGGAGGTCTCTTCTGCTCGATCTAAGTGATCTGCCCAGAACTCGTTTGTGGAAGCGTGAACAGAGGTAACTCAGAGCAAAGCTTCTCATGATTTTAAACATGATACAACCTGCTTTAAACAGAGTACTATGGTAAACCGGCAGCCAGTGCAAGGCACAAAGAACTGGGGTGATATGATCCCTCAAAGGGATGCCCATAAGTAGCCTTGCCGCAGCATTCTGTATGAGTTAAAGCCTCTGCACTATTTTTTTTGACAATCCCAGATATAATGAGTTGCAGTAGTCTAGGCAGCTGCCTATCATGGCACAGATGACGGTTTTCTTGTCCGGTAGATCCAGGCATTTGAACAACACCCTCAGGAGTTTTAGCTGCCAGTGGCATGCACTGACCACCTTATTTACTTGAGGGACCAGGGTTAAACCTGAGTCTAAGACGAGTTCCAAGTCACAAACCTGGGAGGCTGCCTCCGGAGCAGAACCAAATGAGGAAGGCCAAGGCAGAATATATGGAGGAATAGCCAGATCACTGAAGATGATTACTTCAGTTTCTCCACCATTGAGTTTCAAAAAATTGGTGGACATCCATATGTTGACGGCCTCCAGACAGATGGCAAGGGTGGCATCAGCCGGCTGGTTCCTAGAAATCTTCAGGTAAACCTGGGTGTCATCTGCATATACATGGTACTGGACGGCGTGGATCTTTAGGAGGTCGGTAAGAGGCCTCATATAGATATTGAACAGCAGAGGAGACAGGGCAGAACCATGTGGCACTCTGCAGTCCAAAGCGGTGTTCTTAGAGTAAAAGGATCCAGTCTTGACTACCTGAACTCTGCCCTCTAAAAAAGAGGCCACCCATACCAAAGCCGACCCACTCATGCCCAAAACTGCTCTCATCCGCCTCAGTAAAATTGTATGGTTTATGGTATCAAACGCGGTCAAAATGCAGACTGGAATTCGTCCAAAAGGTAGAAGGACTCAAGATAGGCTTGTAGCTGGATAACCACCAAGTGCTCCATCACCTTTGCCACAAAATGCAAGTTGGAAATCGGCCTATAGTTGCCCGGGACAGCAGGGTCCAAGGTTGGCTTCTTCAGCAGGGCCAAGATCACGGCCTGCTTCAGAACGCCTGGGACGGTGCCTGTCCTGAAGCAGCAGTTAACTATCTCCCCAATAAAGGGGGCAAGAAGAACAGCGGTTTCTTTAACCAAACTGGCAGTACAGACATCTAGGGGGGAGGAAGATGGTCTCAAAGGGGCAATTACCTCAACCACCTGTTCAGCAGTTACCGGTTGGAAACAGGACAGTCCAGGGGCCATCACTGTTCGACAGATGTCCTCCTGCACAATCTCTGGCCTGATGATATTATCTCTAATGGTCTTAACCTTAGAGACAAAGAAGTTGGCAAGCTCCTAGCACCAATTCTGTGACTCCTTAGGAGCAGAGATGGAAGCTTCCGGGTGGGTTAACTCAGAAGAGATCTTAAAGAGTTCAGCTGTGCTGTTGGCTGCCTCCCTGATTCGCTCCCGGAAACAGTTTTTTTTAGCCTCTCTTATAGCCCTCTTATAATAGAAAAAATAGAGGGCCTCCAAATGCAGCTTTTTATCATATCATTTTATCATCATGAGCCGAACACCCCCCCCCCCCCTCCCCGCACCGGAACATCCGAACATGCAAAAAGGTTTGTTCGAACACGCGAACACCGTTAAAGTCTATGGACACGAACGTGAAAAATCAAAAGTGCTAATTTTAACGACTTATATGCATGTTTTTGCCCTAAAAAGTGTTTGGGGACCCAGGTCCTGCCCCAGGGGATATGTAACAATGCAAAAAAAGTTTTAAAAACTGAAGTTTCCTCAGGAGCAGTGATTTTAAGAATGCTTAAAGTGAAACAATAAAAATGAAATATTCCTTTAAATATCGTGCCTGGGGGGTATCCCCTAGGTGGATATTAAGGGGAACCCCGCACCCAAATTTAAAAAATAAATGGCGTTGGCACCCCCAGGCACTATATACTCAGAACAGAAGTATATATACTGTACGGCCTGCCCTATATACTCTGCAAAAAATTCGGCCCTTGGTGTTGGTGGTGCCAGAACACTGTAACCCCTCAGAGTTACTCTTGTGCGCAGGAACACAGGCCCTGCTGTTAAATATTATTCCAAAAATTGTAACTACATGCCCCTGTTAAACAGGGGCAGAAAAACTGGGCCTTAGGCAGTGGTGGTGGTGCCACAACACTGTAACCCCTCACAGATACTCTTGGTGGGTGCAGGAACGGGCCCTGCTGTTAAATATTAGATCAATAATTGTAATTACATGCCCCTGTTAAACAGAGGCAGAAAAATTGGGCCTTTGGTGGTGGCGGTGGTGGTAGTGCCACAACACTGTAAGCCCTCACAGTTATGCTTGATGGGTGCAGGAACGGGCCCTGCTGTGAAATATTAGATCAAAAATTGTAATTACATGCCCCTGTTAAACAGGGACAGAAAAATTGGGCCTTAGACAGTGTTGGTGGTGGTGCCACAACACTGTAACCTCTCACAGATACTCTTGTTGGGTGCAGGAATGGGCCCTGCTGTGAAGTACTTGATCAAAAATTGTAATTACATGCCCCTGTTAAACAGGGGCAATAAAATTGGGCCTTAGGCAGTGGTGGTGGTGCCCTAAACCAAAAATATTGTTGATCATAGCATCATCAAGATTGAGGAGGAATAGGATAGTATCTCAGCATAGACAGTCTTCAAGGGATCCCACATCCATACAAAAATCAATCAGTTACATCAGCATCAGGTGCTTGATAGCTGCTGCTGATCCAAGACTGATTCATTTTTATGAATGTGAGCCTTACAACGGAGTCTGTGGACAGGCGCACTCTATGATGCGTTACAAACCCTCCAGCAGCATTGAATGTGCTTTCAGAAAGAATGCTGGATGCGGGACAGACCAGTAGCTCAATTGCATATTGAGCAAGTTCTGGCCAGTGGTCTATCCTCAAGACCCAGTAACCCAGTGGATGGTCTGGTGGAAAGGTCTCCAAGTTTGCTCTTGCCCCTAGATATTCCTGCACCATGTAATGCAGACGCTGGTGGTTGCTTGAACCAATCAGAACTTGGCGCTGAGGACTGAAAAATTGTCTAAAGGCATCGGTCAGCCGGCCACCTTCTCCACCACTCTTCCTCTGACTGAACGAAGCCTCAGCAACACGTTGTCCAGCACCAGGAAATTGTAACATCCCAGGGTCTGGAAACGCATTGCACAAACCTTTCTTCATGGCCTCCTGAAGATATTTCATCCTCTGCTCCCTCTGCGAAGGCAGGATGAGTGCAACCTTACCCTTGTTACATGGATCAAGAAGGGTTGCCAGCCAGTAATGGTTCCTCTCCTTGATACAACGAATCCTAGGGTCCTTTCACAGGCTTTGCAGAATCAGGGAGTCCATGCAGTGTAAGTTTGCAAAAGCATTCAATTGTGAGTCCTCTGGGTCACTGAGGATGACATTGTCAGGAACTACCTCCTCCCAACTACGTACAACTCCTTGGGTTTCTGGGGACTGAAAACCATCCCTTGAAACTGCTTCTGAGTGTTATCCTCTACATCCATGCTGACACAATCCTCCTCCTCTTCTTCTTCCTGTATTTTTGGCGGGCCCACAGGAATGCTATCTGGATAAAGGGGGCCTTGAGAGGTAAGGAAGTCCTCCTCTTCCTCCCGCTGTTCTGCCTCACGTGCCCTGTCCATTATTCCACAAAGCGTGTGCTCCAACAGGAAGACAAGTGGGACAGTATCACTGATGCATGCATTGTCGCTGCTCACCATCCTCGTGGCCTCCTCAAATGGTGACAGGACAGTGCATGCATCCTTGATCAGTAGCCACTGGCGTGGCGAAAAAAAGCCAAGCTCCCCTGACCCTGTCCTGGTGCCATACTCACACAGGTACTCATTGATGGCCCTCTGCTGTGAGTGCAGCCGCCACAGCATTGCCAACGTTGAGTTCCACCTGGTGGGCATGTCACAAATGAGGCGGTTGGTGGGCAAGTTGCATTCCCTTTGAATGTCAGTCAGCCCAGCACTGGCATTGTATGACCGGCAGAAATGACCACAGACTTTTCTGGCCTGCCTCAGGAGATCCTGTAAGCCTGGGTACCTGCTCAAGAACCACTGCACCACCAAATTCAAGACATGTGCCAAACATGGGGTATGGGTCAAGTGTCCCTGTCGGAGGGCAGAGAGAAGGTTGGTGCTATTGTCGCATACAACCAATCCTGGCTGAAGCTGGCGTGGCGTCAACCACCTCTGAGCCTGCCCCTGCAGAGCTGACAGAATCTCTGCCCCAGTGTGGCTCCTGTCCCCTAAGCAGACCAACTCAAGCACCGCATGGCATCTTTTTGCCTGAGTGCTTGCGTAGGCCCTTGAACGCTTACGGAGCACCACTGGTTCAGAGGAGAAATCTGTAAAAGAGGCCATAGAGGAAGAAGAAGAGGAGGGGGTGTAGGAGAGAGCTGTGGCAGAATCACCACTAGCCTTTTGGAGGTATGGTGCTGGAACAAGCTCCAACAATACTGAACCCGGTCCTGCATCCTTCCCAGCTGCCAGCAGAGTTACCCAGTGCGCCATGAAGGAAAGGTAACATCCCTGCCCATGCCTGCTAGACCATGAGTCAGCGGTAATATGCACTTTACTGCTTACCGCCCTGTCCAACGAGGCCAAAACATTGCCTTCTACATGCCAGTAGAGAGCCGGAATAGCCTGCCATGAAAAGAAATGGCGTTTTGGAACCTGCCACTGAGGTACAGCACATTCCACAAATTCATAAAGGGGGCAGAGTCTACCAGGTGAAAATGCAGCAGTTGCAGTGCTAGCAATTTGGCCAAGCTAGCATTCAGAAGCTGAGCATGTGGATGGCTGGGACTGAATTTCTTTTTACAGTTTAGCAACTGGGGTAGGAAAATTTGCCTGCTAAAATCAAATGGAGGTGTACTGATAGCAGATTGGCTGCAAGTACTTGGGACCCCTATTGCTATACCTTCATTCCTCTCAGTGCAGGTTTTTGAGAGGACTGGAGGTATATTGGGGTTGGAGATCCCAGATGAGGAGCAAGGAGAAGTCCGCCTTTTTCTTTGATGTGGGTCTTTCAAGTGCTGTTGCCAACGGACTGCATGGGAGGTCGTCATATGTCTGGTGAAGCATGTGGTGCCCAAGCGGCTGCTGTTCTTGCCACGCTTGATCCGCTTCAGACATAGGTTGCAAACAGCAATGGTGCAATCTACTGCACACATGTCAAAAAAAGCCCACACCAAGGAACTTTTCAACATAAGCGGGGAGTCAGCAGCGCCCTGCACCTGCGGAGCTCTGCGGTGTGATGCAGTAGGGTGGCTGCCCTTAAACTGCCCCCTAGAGGACATCCTGCCTCGTTGGAGTTGTGCTTCCTCCTCCTCTCTTCTATCAGACACCCAAGTAGAGTCAGTGACCCTCCCTCCTTGTCACTGGAGCAAACTTGGCAGTATGCTGCAACTAGGGTAACATGACTGCCAGTTTCTTGTCCTTCTTGGGTGCCCCCTCTCTCTAAACTCACGTTACTTCCTTCCTTCCTCAACCTGGTAACCAACATTGGAGCCTTCTAATCGCTGCGCATCCTCCTGCAGCGTGTACCCGACACTGTGGTCGAATAATTTGGGGGACTACTCCATGCATGATGGTGGGGCTAGGGAAGGAGATGCCACGACCAGCACTGTTGACTGTAGACACAGAGCCTGCTTGCCCTCTTTTAGTGGCCTGTGAGCGTCTGCCTCTCCTTGGTGGCCTTCAGGGCATGATGTATATTTTGTTTTGCAACACCACACTGCACTGTATTGTGTACTGTGTACACCACCAGAAAAGTAGTAGCAACTGCACTACGGTTGCACTGTATTGTGTAATGTGTACACCACCAGAAAAGTAGTAGCAACTGCACTATGATTGAACTGTATTGTGTACTGGGTACACCACCAGAAGTGTAGTAGCAACTGAACTACAGTTGCACTGTATTGTGTAATGTGTACACCGCCAGAAAAGTAGTAGCAACCATGGAATGCACTGTAGATATATAGGCTACACTGGAAGCTGCAGAGTATATATATATATATATATATATATATATATATATATATATTCACTTGTAGAGGAGAACCGCACTCTGCTTACAGTTTAGTGCCAGCAATCAGGTCTTCCCACCGACCTTGTATATAGAAGAAAAGTCCAAAAGGTTGCTGCACTTAAAAAACTTCTTTGCTACAATGTAAAGTAGTGAGTGCACAGCTTGTATAACAGTGTACATTTGCTGTCCCCTCAAAATGACTCAACACACAGCCATTAATGTCTAAACCACTGTCAACAAAAGTGAGTACACCCCTAAGTGAAAATGTCCAAGTTGGGCCCAAAGTGTCAATATTTTGTGTGACCACCATTATTTTCCAGCACTGCTTTAACTCTCTTGGGCATGAAGTTCACCAGAGCTTCACAGGTTGCCACTGGGGTCCTCTTCCACTCCTCCATGATGACATCACAGAGCTGGTGGATGTTAGAGACCTTGTGCTCCTCCACCTTCCGTTTGAGGATGCCCCACAGATGCTAAATAGGGTTTAGGTCTGGAGACATGCTTGGCCAGTCCATCACCTTTACCCTCAGCTTCTTTAACAAGGCAGTGGTCATCATAGAGGTGTGTTTGGGGTCATTATCATGTTGGAACACTGCCCTGCGGCCCAGTCTCTGAAGGGAGGGGATCATGCTCTGCTTCAGTATGTCACAGTACATGTTGACATTCATGGTTCCCTCAATGAACTGTAGCTTCCCAGTGCCAACAGCACTCATGCAGCCCCAGACCATGACACTCCCACCTCCATGCTTGACTGACTGTAGGTAAGACACACTTGTCCTTGTGCTCCTCACCTGGTTGCCGCCACACACGCTTGACACCATCTGAACCAAATAAGTTTATCTTGGTCTCATCAGACCACAGGACATTGTTCCAGTAATCCATGTCCTTAGTCTGCTTGTCTTCAGCAAACTGTTTGTGGGCTTTCTTGTGCATCATCTTTAGAAGAGGCTTCCTTCTGGAATGACAGCCATGCAGACCAATTTAATGCAGTGTGCAGTCTGAGCACTGACAGGCTGACCCCCCACCCCTTCAGCCTCTGCAGCAATGCTGGCAGCACTCATATTTATTTCTCAAAGACAACCTCTGGATATGATGCTAGGCATGTGCACTCAACTTTTTTGGTTGACCATGGCGAGGCCTGTTTTGAGTGGATTGTGTCTTCTTATAGTCTAGGCCATCTTTATGTAGAGCAACAATTCTTTTTTTCAGATCCTCAGAGAGTTCTTTGCCATGAGGTTCCACGTTGAACTTCCAGTGACCAGTATGAGACAGTATGAGACAGTGAGAGCGATAACACCAAATTTAACACACCTGCTCCCCATCCACACCTGAGACCTTGAAACACTAACTAATCACATGACACCATTGAGGAAAAATGGCTAATTGGGCCCAAACTGGACATTTTCACTTGGGGTGTACTCACATTTGTTGCCAGCTGTTTAGACATTAATGGCTATGTGTTGAGTCATTTTGAGGGGACAGCAAATATACACTGTTATACAATCTGTACACTCACTACTTTACATTGTAGCAAAATGTCATTTCTTCAGTGTTGTCACATAAAAAGATATAATAAAATAAGTGAGGGGTGTACTCACTTTTGTGGGATACTGTATATATTAAATACACTGCCTGAAGTAGATTCGAAATAGTTCACCACGGAATGCAGATCTAGGCTACACTGACTGGATGCAGAGTATACATATATATACTAGACTGACTGTATATATATATATATATCAAATACACTGCCTGAAGTAGATTAGAAATAGTACACAACGGAATTCGCTGTAGAATGTAGATTTAGGCTACACTGGATGCAGAGCAGTGGCGGAATTACCAGGGTTGCAACAATCGGGGCCCTGGCATTCCGCCACTGTGGGGGGGGGGGGAGCTGGGTTGCTATTCACAGGGCTCTGAGTGGAAAGCGTGTCTCTCATGTAACAGCAGCACAGAGACACCGGCATTGACAGTTTTATATCCCACTCCGTCCGTCCTCTCTCACATGGGATGACACCGGACACACAGCTGATCTGTTCCCCCTTCCCCCCCCCCCTCTCCTCTGTGTGTGCTCCACGGGAAATGTGAGCTCGTTAGCTTCACACTTGACTGCCCGCGGAGCACACAGGAGAGGGGAGGGGGGAGAAGGGGGAACAGATCAGCTGTGTGTCCGGTGTCATTCCGTGTGAGAGAGGACAGATGGAGTGGGATATAAAACTGTCAATGCTGGTGTCTCTGTGCTGCTGTTACATGAGAGACACGCTCTCCGCTCAGAGCCGTGCTGTTCTGAGAAGACAGATGACTCTGATGGGCACTGATAGGAGGCACTGATAGGGGACACTGATAGAAGACACCGATGGACACTGATAGGGGACACTGATAGAAGACACTGATAGAAGGCACTGATAGGGAACACTGATAGGGGCACTGATAGGGGACACTGATAGAAGGCACTGATAGGGAGCACCGATGGGAGGCACTGATAGGTTTTACTGATGAGCACTGAAGGCAGGCACTGATAGGGGCACTGAGAAGGCACTGATAGGGGACACTGATAGGGGGCACTGATAGGGGACACTGATAGGGGGCACTGAGAAGGCACTAGGGGGCAATGATAGGGGGCACCGATGGGAGGCAATGGTGGGCACTGATAGGAGGCACTGATAGGATTTACTGATGAGCACTAATAGGGGCACTGAAAGGCTGCACTGATAGGAGGCATTGATGGGCACTTATAGGTGGCACTGATGGGCATTGATGAGCACTGATAGGCAGAATTCATAGGCTGCACTGATGGGCACTGAGGAACACTGATAGGCAGAACTCAGGCAGTATTGATGGGCACTGATGGGCAGCATTGAAGAGTACTGATAGGTGGCACGGATGGACGCTGTTAGGCGGCATTAATGAGCACTAATAGGTGGTGCTGATAGGCAGATTTGATGGGTAAACATTAATGAGCACTGATAGGTAACACTTGTAGGCGGCATTGGTGGGCACTGATAGGCGGCATTGATGAGCACTGATAGGCAGCATTGATGGGCACTGATAGATGGCACTGATAATTGGGATACTGTTTATCAGTGTAAACAATTTACTGACATTCTTGAGAGTTAATGGCTGCCCTTTTTCTAACACAGACACAGCATGAGAGGAAAGGGCTGCAGATAACTGGCAAGTCTGTTTACATGTGATCAGCTGATATCACATGGTAAAGGGCCACTGTGATTGCGCTGGATGCACGTCCCACCCTGAGGGGGTTTTGGGAGGGTGTCCATGGACACCCTCCCAAAATTGGAAGCCTGGGGCTCAGATGGAAGAGGGGCCCATCATGGTTTCTTGCACCGGGGCCCTGAAGGTTCTAGTTGTGCCTCTGATGCAGAGTATATATATATATATATATATATATATATATATATATATATATATACTAGACTGACTGTATATATATATCAAATACACTGCCACTAACTGAATAACCTGCCTGGTTAATCTAAATTAAGCTATCTCTCCGTCCATGCCAACAACACTACACAGGGCCGCCACGTAGGCAGCCTTATAGAGTGTGGGGCGTGAACTTAGTCCCCCTGAGCCATGATTGGCCAAAGGCACCCTGCCTTTGGCCAATTATGGCTCTCTTAGCAGAAGGCGCTGGGATTGGCCAAAGCATGCAGGTCAGGTGCATGCTTTGGCCAATCATCATACAGCAATGCACTGTGATCTCGCAGTGCATTATGGGGTGTTCCATGGGTGCTCGAATTTCCTGCGAACGCCCCATAATGTTTGTTCTTCGGCGAACGGGCAAACACGAGATGTTCGAGTCGAACATCAAGCTCATCCCTACTACCAACCTGCCCTTCTCAAATACAACTTCTGCCTCCACGGTGCTAAACAAACCTACTACACTTCTCCTATCAAACCCTCTTATCCAATCCTTGTCAACTCTTTTCTACCCTTAATTCCTTACTTTACCCCCCACTGCCTCCTCCCACCAACTTACTTACTACCCATGAGATTGACAATCATTTCAAAAACAAAATCGACACAATTCATGATAAGCTATTCAGCGTCCAGCCTTCTCCTCCAACCAACACATCAGGTCCAACCCCACACTCAATACTTTCCTCCTTCAACACTAAGGAAGTTGCCATACTCCTTTCTGAGGCCCACCTCACCACCTGTCCCCTGGACCGTGTACCCTCAAAATTACTATGACCCCCTTCTTGCTAAACTCTATAACCCACACCTTTAACCTCCTTCTCACCTCTGGCACCTTTCCTTCCCCACTCAGACATGCACTGGTGACCCCCATACTTAAAAAATCTTCACTGGGCCCCACCTGTTTGAATAACTTAAGACCCATCTCCTTGCTCTTGTTTGTCTCCAAGCTTATTGAATGTCTTGTCGACAATCATATGTGTTGCTACCTCACTGACAACAACCTTCTCAATCCCCTACAGTCTGTCTTCCACCCACAACATTCCACTGAATCTGCCCTACTAAAACTCACCATGACCTACTAACTTCTAAAACCAACGGTCATTACTACTTGTTCATACTCTTAAACCTTTCTGCTGCTTTTGACACAGTTAACCACCCACTCCTACTCAGTAAACTCCACTCCCTTGGCCTCTACAACTCTGCTCTTTCTTGGTTCTCCTCTTACCTACCTCAGCGCACTTTCAGCATCACAACCAACACCATCTTCGCTCTTCTTCCTCTTTCTGTTGGGGTACCCCAAGGCTGTTTTCTTGGACCCCTCCTTTTCTCTCTACATAACTCTTCCCCCAGCCAGTTGATAACCTCCCATGGCTTTCAATACCACCTCTATGCTAGTGACACCCAGATCTATTTCTCCACTCCCCAACTCACCCCCTTGATCTCTTCACGTAACACAAATTTACTGAGCGACATATCAGTATGGATGTCACACCACTTCCTTAAACTCAATCTTTCTAAAACTTAGTTTGTAACCTTTCCTCCTCCCTGATCCCCCCATGACTTTACCATTGAGATCAACAGCACAACCATTGGTCCCTCCACACACGCCAGGATGCTGGGTGTAATCCTAGACCCTGACCTCTTCTTTGGCCCCACATCCAATCACTGGCTAAATATTGCCGCCTTAAGCTCCACAATATTTCCAAAGTTCGCCCCTTCCTGACTACTACACCACAAAACAACGTATTCAGTCCTTGGTTATATCCCATCTTGACTACTGCACCTCTCTCTCTAGCTGGCATACCGTTTCACAGGCTATCCCCCATTCAGTCTATTGTGAATGCTGCTGCTAGACTAATACACCTAACTATTTGATGACTGCAAGCTGCATGCATACACAGAATCTTATTCAGGGTACAAGCACTGTGCTGTCCTACTGCCTCTCCCCTATGCATTATGCCACAGGGACATGTGGCTTCCTCAGGGGGAACACCAGCACATTAGTTGAGCCCTAAGTGGCTAAAAGCAATCTCGGAAAACCCAATGCAAGGACAATATGCGACTGGTCTAAACTATGTGGCATGTTCACCAATGCCAGGAGCATGGCGAACAAGATGGGTGAACTAGAGATACTGCTGTACGAGGAGGATTTGGATTTTGTAGGAATTTCAGAGACCTGGTTCAACAGCTCTCATGATTGGCTGGCAAACATTCAAGGGTATACCCTTTACCGCAAGGATAGAAAGGGTAAAAAAGGGGGAGGGGTATGCATATCTATCAAGAATAATGTACAAGTGAATGTGAGAGATGACATCACTGAGGGAGCTAGGGAGGAGGTGGAATCCTTATGGGAAGAGCTCCAAAGGGATGAAGCTAAGGGGAAAATAATACTGGGAGTATGCTACAGGCCCCCTAACCTGAGGGAGAAAGTGGAGACAGATCTCCTATCACAATTTGGATTAGCAGCAAGGATGGGAAGTGTTATCATAATGGGGGATTTTAATTATCCAGACATAGACTGGGCGGAGGGAACCGCACATTCATTTAAGGCCAGTTCCTTAATGCCTAGCAGGACAATTTTATGGGTCAGATGGTAGATGCACCAACTAGAAATAAAGCATTACTGGATCTACTGATTACCAACAATACAGACCTGATCACAGATGTGGAAATACGGGGCAATTTAGGTAACAGCGATCACAAGTCAATTAGTTTCAGTATAAATCACACAAATAGGAAACATAAGGGGAATACAAAGACACTGAATTTCAAAAGAGCCAACTTCCCTAAACTACAAACCTTGCTAAAAGGCATAAATTGGGATAAAATATTAGGAACAAAGAACACGGAGGAGAGATGGGTTTGCTTTAAGAGCATATTAAATAAGGGCATTAGCCAATGCATTCCATTGGTTAATACATTTAAAAGAGAAAACAAAAGTCCTGGATGGCTTAACTCCAATGTAAAAATGCATATAAAAGCAAAGGAGAAGGCCGTCAAAAAATACAAGGTTGAGGGATCATCATCAGCATTCACACTTTATAAAGAATACAACAAGAAATGTAAGGGTGCAATTAGGACAGCTAAGATAGAACATGAAAGACACATAGCGGGAGCAAAAAAAATCCCAAGAAATTCTTTAAGTATGTAAACAGTAAAAAAGGGAGGACAGACCATATACAAAGGATGGGAAGATGGCGAAGGTATTGAATTTATTATTCTCCTCAGTCTTCACAAGTGAATCGGGGGGCTTCAGTAACCAAAACTGCAGTGTTTATCCTCATGACACATCACAGGAAGCACCTCCATGGTTAACAGAGTACAGAATTAAAATTAGACTTGAGAAACTTAACATTAATAAATCAACGGGACCAGATGGCTTGCATCCGAGGGTACTTAGGGAACTCAATCAAGTGATTGCCAGACCGTTGTTCCTAATTTTTACAGTCTACTGACTGGAATGGTATCAGCTGATTGGAGAAAAGCCAATGTAGCACCAATATTTAAAAAGGGCCCCAAATACATCCCTGGGAATTACAGACCAGTTAGCCTAACATCAATAGTATGTAAACTCTTGGAGGGGATGACAATGGACTATATATAAGATTTTAGTAATGAGAACGGTATCATTAGCAGTAATCAGCATGGATTCATGAAGAATCGTTCTTGCCAAACCAATCTACTAACCTTCTATGAGGAGGTGAGTTGCCAGCTAGATAAAGGAAGGCCCGTAGACGTGGTGTATCTGGATTTTGCAAAAGCATTTGACACAGTTCCCCATAAACATTTACAGTACAAAATAAGGTCCATTGGCATGGACCATAGGGTGAGTACATGGATTGAAAATTGGCTACAAGGGCGAGTTCAGAGGGTGGTGATAAATGGGGAGTACTCTGAATGGTCAGGGGTGGGTAGTGGGGTTCCCCAGGGTTCTGTGATGGGACCAATCCTATTTAATTTGATCATAAACAACCTGGAGGATGGGATAAACAGTTCAATCTCTGTATTTGCAGACGATACTAAGCTAAGCAGGGCAATAACTTCTCCGCAGGATGTGGAAACCTTGCAAAAAGATCTGAACAAATTAATGGGGTGGGCAACTACATGGCAAATGAGGTTCAATGTGGAAAACTGTAAAATAATGCATTTGGGTGGCAAAAATATGAATGCAATCTATACACGGGGGGAGAACCTCTGGGGGAATCTAGAATGGAAAAGGACCTAGGGGTCCTAGTAGATGATAGGCTACCTAGAGTATGCTGTCCAGTTCTGGGCACCAGTCCTCAGGAAGGATGTACTGGAAATGGAGCGAGTACAAAGAAGGGCAACAAAGCTAATAAAGGGTGTTAGTTATGAGGAAAGGTTGCGAGCACTGAACTTATTCTCTCTGGAGAAGAGACGCTTGAGAGGGGATATGATTTCAATATACAAATACCGTACTGGTAACCCCACAATAGGAATAAAACTTTTTCGCAGAAGAGAGTTTAACAAGACTCGTGGCCACTCATTAAAATTAGAAGAAAAGAGGTTTAACCTTAAACTACGTAGAGGGTTCTTTACTGTAAGAGCGGCAAGGATGTGGAATTCCCTTCCACAGGTGGTGGTCTCAGCGGGGAGCATCGATAGCTTCAAGAAACTATTAGATAAGCACCTGAATGACCGCAACATACAGGGATATACAATGTAATACTGACACATAATCACACATAGGTTGGACTTGATGGACTTTTGTCTTTTTTCAACCTTACCTATTATGTAACTATATATGTAAAAGATGTCCACTTTTTTAACACAGGCTGACCATGATTCCAGAGGGATAGCAACAATACACAGTCACTGGGATCTCACACTCCAGTCTGTACTCACAAATGTCCTTGGCTAATTAGATGTCCAATATCCACCAACCATGTCTCCCGTGAACTCTCCAACCAGATCCCCAAGTAGAAATCCATCAATTAGCTCCAGGAAAGTTCAGTAGAATAGGACCCCCACCTCAGCTGACTCAGCTGGGACCTCATTGAGCAAATGCACAGGCATGAGGCAAAAACATAGCTGGACTACCCAGAAGGGCAGCAACCTTTCAGGCTCAAGCATTCCCCTAGCCACCTACTGGGCACCCTCCCCCCAGGGATTGTCTGGAACCACATAAATATTACAACTATAAATTTGACTTTTCCAGCCCACTAGTTTCCATACTTCTCCAGAAAACCAGGGGGAGCAGTCAAACCCACAGCTAGTGAAATTCCTCAGAGCTGACAAAAGCAATTACATGCTGCTCCACTGATTAGAGGAGCCAAAGAACTACATTTTCCTAACTTAGCTAGCACCTAAATAGGAGCTACATTTACTTGAAATATTTACTAGTTATCTGTTTTTTACATTGTTCTTTTTGGTTGTTCTACTGGTATGTTTACATGTAATGTAATGCCAGAGACTGCATTCCTTAACAATGTGAGAAATGTAGCAGAGTGTTAGGTGTGTAGGTCTCAGTTTTCACCACTAGATTGCCCTATCCTTCTCTACTTTCTTAATTTCCCTTTTCCACTCAACCAATCACTCACCACCACTCTTTTGGGGTACAGCTGCAGTTTACTTTCTCTATGTCCAAGAGAGAACATCCTTTACAGCCAGTAGGGTAAATCCTTGCACCACTCCAATCCCGAAGCCAAAAGGGTTGGGAGAAAGAGAGTGCTCACTGTAGCATCATCACCAGGCAGAAGCTCAGGAGAGAAGACCATGTGCCTGGAAGTATATGAAATATTTAATACCCTCCCAACCAGCTCATAATGCCCCCAAACCTGTTGATTGGCACTAAACTAAATACCCATAACACAAGATGACACTTCTCTAACACACCCTGCTGAAGCAACCTCAAGCAGCAAGTGTTTGAAACACTAACAGGCAACACTCCAACAGGTTGGAACACAGCCCTCTGTTTCCAACAAAATTTTAAAAAAAGTGAAAGAAAATTTGGAAAAATAACACATCTTCACAATGGTAAGACTTCTGCTGAAAAAATATAAAAAATAATTTTATTCTTTTGATTTGCCAACAATTTTATACAGGTTGCATGAAATTTTTTCTCTGAGAGCTTTGGTCCTTATCCCGTAGATCAGAGGGTTTGCAGTAGTAGCTATGCCAGTTCCAATCAAAGGTATGATAACATCAACTTTGCTTGATACAGAACCTGTGCTTAGACTGTACCTGAAATCAATGAACAGAATGGTGACAATATAAATGGAGAAGGCCAATATGTGAGTCATCAATGTATGTATAGCTTTCTGGGAGGATTCTGCAGAAAGTTTCAGACAGATGACAACTGTTCTTATGTAACAGTACATTATAACAAGCAAGCAGCCAATCACCAATGACAAAGTCAAAATTGTTCCATACATAACAATAACTGTTATATCATTACAAGCAAGCGGTATTAGAGACAGGATCTCACAAAAGACATTGTTAATATTTACCCCACAAAAAGTTAGCCTTAATGTCAACAATGTACCCACAATTACTATCACCACATTGAAAACATATATGGCAAGTGATATTGTTTGAGCTGTAACATTAGTCATCAAAGCGTGGTATCTTAGAGGGTGGCCTACAGCCAGATATCGGTCATATGCCATTGTTGTAAAAGTAAATATTTCATAAGTTCCATAAAGCTGGAGACAGAAAGATTGACAGAGACATCCTGCGAGTGAGATTGTTGAGCATCCAGACAACAAGTCAATGGCCAGCTTGGGAAAAAATGATGCGTTCCCCAACATCACATTCATAACCAAGACGCATATTAAGATGTACATAGGCTCATGCAAGCTTTTCTCTGTCCAGGTTACATAGACAATCATAGAAGTCATAAACAATGTGACTGAAAATAATGCTAGAGCCAAAACAGCACATACATATCCAAATGACTCAATCTCAACAAGCCCCACCAGAACAAAGTTGGTCACAGAAACATTTTTCGGAGATAAACTCATGACTTGGATTTATGTCTTGCAAAATCAACAATTCCTAAAATGTTCTATTCAACCTGAACACTTTTCAGGTAATTCATAGAGGCTGTGTGAATATTAGTGCTATTGCCATCACAATGATTTTCTCTTGAATTCAGTTGGGCTTTTATAGGTTTCATAAAGCTATCACCTCACTCACAAACTAGATGTAGAAACTTTACAATCACTGCATCCAAGTCTTCCCAGTGGACCACAGCTGTTACATCTGCCACTAATGGACTAATTAGTGTCTGAAATCGAATGAAGTAGTGAAGATAGAATGAACAAGCTTTCCCAATGAAAAATAAAACATGAAAAAAAAAATGAAACATGAAAATAAATTTTGGATTAAATCTGAACTGATCTTAGTTTGTCTATTAATGGTGTAAAACATATCTCTATTTTTTTGTTGGCTTGAGGTTATTGATGTTATTGAATCATGCACAACATAAGAGATAACATAATATTTATTGACATTGCAAAAATAAATTCCCAATTCATTTTCTATCCTACTCCTCACATTAAAGTGATTGTAAGGTCTTGTTTTTTTTCAATTAAAAAAATAAACATGTCATACTTACTTGCTCTGTGCAGTGGTTTTGCACAGGGCAGCCCAGATCCTCCTCTTCACAGGTCCCTGGCTGGTGCTACTGGCCCCTCCCTCCTGTTGAGTGCCTCCACAGCAAGCAGCTTCCTATGGGGGGCACCCGAGCCGCAGCTCCGTGTATCCATTCGGACACGGAGCCCCCTCTCACTCCTTATTGGCTAACTGAGTTTGATTGACAGCAGCGGGAGCCAATGGCGCCGCTGCTGGGTCTCAGCCAGGAGGGAAGGTCCCAGACGGCCAAGGCACTCATGGACATCTCTGGATCAAGAGGGGCTCAGGTATGTATTAGGGGGCCTAACAAGGCTACTGCACACAGAAGGCTTTTTATCTTAATGCATAGAATACATTAACAAACCATTAAAAAACATAAAACATGACATCACACACTCATGCAGAGTACATAAATCAAGTACAAACTACTAAAAACACCTGTTATAATAACAGTAACCCAAAACCACCCGAATTGGATAATTGGATATTATTTACATATTTAATGTTTTTATAGCCCTTGAAAAAACTCTCTCTAATGCCCTGTACACACAAGTGGAAATTCCGCCAGCAAAAGTCCAATGTGAGCTTTTGGACGGAAATTCCGACCGTGTGTATGCTCTATCGGAATTTCCGCCAGCAAAAGATTGAAAGCAGGTTCTCTATTTTTCTGTCGGAAAAAGTTCCTATCGGAAATTCCGTTAGTCTGTATGCAATTCCGACACGCAAAAAAACATGCATGCTCGGATACAATTTGACGCATGCTCAGAAACATTGAACTTCATCGTAGTGTTGTACGTCACCACGTTCTTGACGGTCGAAAAGTTCTGAGAACTTTCGTGTGACCGTGTGTATGCAAGCCAAGCTTGAGCGGAGTTCCGTCGGAAAAACCATCCAACAAAAATTTACAGCCCAACATTTCCTGTGCAGTGTGAATTATTTTCTGGAGAGTCTTATTCCTCACTGAACAATTGGGGTACCAAACTAAGATTCGATACATCAGTACACTTTGAATAGATGAATGGTAGAGGTCTCTAACCATGCCAATTGTGTAGTAAACCCAGAGCAAGGTGAATGGTTTACATCCACCACTTCACCCTAGAACCCACAATATCCTTCAAAATTTAAGACATTGCTGGAAAAGGACAAATCTGGACTGCTCCGCTCCTCCCATGACTCCCCCATTGGACCAGCAGAATGTTCATTATTATTTTTTATTTATTACTATTACTATTCTTATCATTAGCAGTAATATTATTGCTATTATTAATATTATTATTATTATGTGCCTTCAAGTCTTTGTTGACACCTGATGACAACATACATAGCATTTTTCCAAAGTGATTTGTCTTCGGCCTGAGTTAAATCACTTTTACAGTGCTGAGAAGACCCCCCCGCTCCCCTTACTGCCAGCCATGATGATTTCTCAGCTCTCCCGTTCCTCCAGCTAGGCTATAGTAAGTATAAACCACAGGTAGACGTGCAGTTCGTTTAGTTCCAAATTGAAATTCGGACACATTTTTTGTTATTCAGGAAATTTGAATGTATCCGAATTACCGAATTACACTAGTAACAAATTTAAACAAATCCAAAATAATGAACCGAATTTTGGACGAAATTCAAATCGAAAACAAATTACAATCAAAATCAAATTTAAAAATATTAAAAATCGATTTTCTAAAAAATAATACAATAAAATAGAATATAAAATAATAAAGCAATAGAATAAAAATGAAAGAATAGTAAAGAATAGAATAAAATTTAATAGAATAGAATTGAATAAAATAGAATATGACTGTCTTCCGAAATTCGAATAGAATAAATTTGAATTGAATAGATTAAAATAGAATTCAAAACATTGGAATCCAAAATGATAGAAAATAATAGAATACAAAATAAGAGAATAGAATAAAATAGAAAAACAATAGAATAGAAAGAAATATAAAGAATATAACCATCTTCAGAAATTCATATTGGATTTTCTATTCTATTCTCTTATTTTTTATTCTATTATTTTCTATTATTTTCTATTCAAATGTGAATTCATTCTATTTGAAATTCGAATGTGGGAAGATGGTTATATATTGTTTCTGTTTAATTCTATTTTATTCTAATTTTGGAATTTTCAGACAGTCAGCATCAATAGCCTAATGTAACATAGTTACATAGTTACATAGTAGGCGAGGTTGAAAAAAGACACAAGTCCATCAAGTCCAACCTATGTGTGATTATGTGTCAGTATTACATTATATATCCCTGTATGTTGTGGTCATTCAGGTGATTATCTAATAGTTTCTTGAAACTATCGATGCTCCCTGCTGAGACCACTGCCTGAGGAAGGGAATTCCACATCCTTGCCGCTCTTACAGTAAAGAACCTTCTACGTAGTTTAAGGTTAAACCTCTTTTCTTCTAATTTTAATGAGTGGCCACGAGTCTTGTTAAACTCTCTTCTGCGAAAAAGTTCTATTTCTATTGTAGGGTCAGTACGGTATTTGTATATTGAAATCATATCCCCTCTCAAGCGTCTCTTCTCCAGAGAGAATAAGTTCAGTGCTCGCAACCTTTCCTCATAACTAAGATCCTCCAGACCATTTATTAGCTTTGTTGCCCTTCTTTGTACTCGCTCCATTTCCAGTACATCCTTCCTGAGGACTGGTGCCCAGAACTGGACAGCATACTCTAGGTGCGGCCAGACCAGAGTCTTGTAGAGTGGGAGAATTATCGTTTTATCTCTGGAGTTGATCCCCTTTTTAATGCATGCCAATATTCTGTTTGCTTTGTTAGCAGCAGCTTGGCATTGCATGCCATTGCTGAGCCTATCATCTACTAGGACCCCCAGGTCCTTTTCCATCCTAGATTCCCCCAGAGGTTCTCCCCCCAGTGTATAGATTGTATTCATATTTTTGCCACCCAAATGCATTATTTTACATTTTTCTACATTGAACCTCATTTGTCATGTAGTTGCCCCCCCCCCCATTAATTTGTTCAGATCTTTTTGCAAGGTTTCCACATCCTGCGGAGAAGTTATTGCCCTGCTTAGCTTAGTATCGTCTGCAAATACAGAGATTGAACTGTTTACCCCATCCTCCAGGTCGTTTATGAACAAATTAAATAGGATTGGTCCCAGCACAAAACCCTGGGGGACCCCTCTACCCACCCCTGACCATTCTGAGTACTCCCCATTTATCACCACCCTCTGAACTCGCCCTTGTAGCCAGTTTTCAATCCATGTACTCACCCTATGGTCCATGCCAACGGACCATAGGACAGCTGCACTTAAATGGAAAAAAATTGAATTTGAATGCGTTTTCAAATTCGAATACCGGTTCGATAAATGTTTTCGATTTTTTTTTCGATTGCGGTCAGATTTTTTCAAATTCAGTTGAATTTTTGGAATTCGAATACAAAATGAATGAAACAAATTCCGAAAACAAATGAATCGAATGTAACAAAATTAACTAAACTAATTTATTTAAATAACGAATCAAAACAAAACAATTTTTTTCATCCTGCACATGTCTAATTTCAAGACAGTTTGTGCCTGGAATAGTTCTTTTCAGTGTGAGTAAGGCTCCAGTTCACATAGGCAACAGGTCATAGGTGTCCTTCATGCTCTTGATATAACACCCCACCTAGTCCAACTGGTGTCAACATGTAACTCATAAGGCCAAATTGGATCAGCATAAGCCAGGACAGGGGCATTGGTCAAACTTCTCTTTAGCTGGTGAATGGCCTGTTTACACTGATTGGTCCATTCATTCTCTATTGATTCTGGAGACTTTCTGGGCCCTTTGCTTGACCGGATGGTCTTGGCAATTCTGAGTCATTTTCTTCTTCCTCCTTCCTCCTCCTTCCTCAGCAACTCATTGAAGGGTCAAATCTCTCCACAAATCACTGTAGATCTTAACATGGGCAGGAGTCTGTTCCAACTGGCAGGAGGGGGCCAACTGGCTAAACCAGGATTTGGTTATAGAAGCTGGGGCTAGGCGGTGGCATAGATCATAGAGGAGACACAGGGGTTTATTTACTAAAGCTGAAGAGTGCAAAATCAGGCTCACTTGTACATAGAAACCAATCAGCTTTCAGGTTTTATTGCCAAAGCTTAATTGAACTAGCTGAGGTTAAAAGCTGATTAGTGTCTATGCAGAAGAGAGCCTGATTTTGCACTCTTCAGCTTTAGTAAATAAACCTCACAGAGTACCAGTGGAGTCTCAGAAAAAGCCATATTAGGGTTAGGGTTTAGGGTTAGTGGGTTAGGGTTAGGGGTTAGGATTAGGGTTAGGGTTTTAGGGTTAGGGTTAGGGGGTTAGGGTTAGGGGCTAGGATTAGGGTTTTCCCTTGAAGAACAAGGTTAAGACTCAGGGATTGGAATAGGGACCTGCTCCAAAGCTCAAAGGTCAGAAGGCGTATCCCCACAGGTCAAAGGTCAAGAGGCGTGGCTGACCCACCCCCACCAAAGTGTTCCGCCTACCCCAAGTAAGTCGGGGAATGAACTAGTTGGGGAATGAACAGGGAAAGCCAGAGATCTGTGGAACCATCTGGTTTTCACAAGCATGGGTTTCGCTGCTGATGACTCCCAGGTTGCGGCCCTCTGGTTCAACTGATCTGACAAGTGTATAGAGATGAAAAACTTTTTAACTTTTTAACTTTTTTTATTTTTATTTTAGACCAGGTAAGGGTTAGATTCCATTGCCTAGTTTGTATGTGTCCTCGCTGGGGAGATTAGCCCTCTCTATTAGCCTTACTTAAAAAGGAAGTAAACCCTGATGACAGTGGTGGCTGGTGCTCAAAATTTTTTGGGGGGGCGCAAACAAACTGAAAAAAGAAAAAATCCATTGTGGCCACTGTGTTATCAAATGCAGCTACTGCACCCATCAATTGCCGCCACTGTGCCCATCAAGCGCAGCCACTGTGCCCATCAAACGCAGCCACTGTGCCATCAAATGCAGCCACTGTGCCCATCAAACGCAGCCCCTGTGCCCATCAAACACTGTCAGTGTGCCCATCAATTGCTGCCAGTGTGCCCATCAATTGCTGCCAGTGTGCCCATCAATTGCCACTACTGTGCCCCATCAAATGCTGCCAGTGTGCCCATCAATTGCCGCCACTGTGCCCCATCAAATGCTGCCAGTGTGCCCATCAATTGCCGCTATTGTGCCCCATCAAATGCTGCCAGTGTGCATCGCCCGGAACTTACCTGTCTCGCAGCGGGTCAGCTGCGGTGTCCTGCACGCTCCTCGATGTCTTCTTCCGTCCTCTTTATCAGGCGTCCAATCACAGCACCTGACGTTTCAGTCAATCAGGTGACAGGTAACAGACCCAAGCACCTGATTGGCTGAGAGGCGGGTCAGTGTTAGCAAAGCAAGCTGAGTGAACAGCGAACGCACAGCATTGTGCCCGCTGTTCACCTTTTTGGGTGCATAGGTGCTTCCAAAAAACACCCCTGCTGCTGTAATTCAGGTGCCCGGCGCCCGAAAAGGGTCCAGACACCTGAATAGGGGATGTCAGCGGCAACCATAGATAGAGTCATGCAATGATCTTCCTGATGGGTTTTACTTCCTCTTTTGTTCCCTGCAAACCATGCAAAGTAAAAGCATAATGGGCTACTACGCATCGTATACTAGCCCATTATGCTCCACTTACCTGCAATCAAAGGCCGCAATGTCCCAGTTGCAGGCCGCATCCATCTTCGCCCCTCTTCCTTCCGAGGTCACAGACTCCGGCTGTGTGACTGGCCGGAGCAGCGTGATGTCAATCCCGCACATGTGCGAGCCGGAGCCATCAGCAGAGGGCCGTTTCTTCACAGCGCATGCGCTGATGACATCATCGGTGAACTACAAGGTAAATATCTCCTAAACGGCGCACGTTTAGGAGATATTTACAGTACCTATAGGTAAGCCTTATTCTAGGCTTACCTATGGGTAGAAGTTCTAAAAAAGGGTTTACAACCACTTTTACACTTGCGGCAGTGTCTAATAACACCATGAAAGGCATTTTTCCTAACTTTGCGTACGCTCTTCATTCATATACTTAGGGGTTTGCAGTGGCGGCCGTCGGTCACTCGGTCCATCGGCGGGCGGGACTGGTGCCCTTACCCCATCTATGCAGCGCTTTTCCCGGGCTCTCAGCAGTGGCGGTTCTCTCGTTCTCCTGCTCTCCGCGGGAGATGGCTCTGGTTCCCGTTTCCTCCCAATTTCTCGGCGGTCAATTGGGAGTCTTCTCTTTTCGGTCAATCAGAAAATGAGTCTCACACCCACTTCTGATTGGCCGGATTGAGGATCAGCGTTACAACAGCGAATATTCATTTTCTGTTGTAACACCTGGATGGGCTCATGGCGCAATGCTCTGCGCCACGATCCCGCATATTTTGAAGCCTATTAGAGCCTATGGCTCTAATCAGGTGCTTAAAAAAAACACCCCCGCCGCTGTAATTCAGGTGCCCAGCATCCTGAAAAGGGCTGGACGCCTGAATAGGGGGTGGCAGCGGTGGCCGTGCATAGATTCATGCTAATCATGAATCTATCCATTAGTCATATAGGGGGTAGAGAGGGGGGGCGGTACCCGGGCGCCCCTAATGTACGGGCTGCTGCTGGGGGTTTGTTTACTGATATTTTCATTCACAATTCACACAACATTACCCCAAGATTAAAACTTTTTTATTGAATTCAATTGGAAAATTATGTGAAAGTTGTGCCAGGCTTGGAGGAGTGCAGGAGGAGAGAGGAGTGAACATTAGAGAGCAGGAGGAGAGAGGAATGAACAGTAGAGGTCAAGTGATGTGCAGGAGGAGAAATGCAGTGTAAATGCCTGAGTGTATATAGCTGTCCCAGCAAGTTCTGCAAAATTCCATTGGGCATTCCATACTTCCTATACTCCATCCAAGTTCAGATCCCTCAATAAAACATAAAACCATACCAGACCACATGCCCTCAACATTAATTTTAATAATGCTTAAAGTGAAACAAAAAAAAATATATTCCTTTAAATATCGTGCCTGGTGGTCCCCTTAGTCTGCCTGTAAAGTGGCACATCTGTGCAATGTGTAGAACATGCTGTAGCAATAATGAAATTTCTAAAGGAAAATATTTCATGTAAACTTGCTTGCGGCTGTAATGTATTGCTGGCTCCTGGCAATATAGATTAAAAAATCAAGGAAGAAAACAGCGTAGAGTCCCCCCCCAGTCCCTACCAGGCCCCTTCAAAATCCATACCAGACCCTTATCCGAGCATGCAACCTGGAGATCAGGATAAGGGGGAACAAGCGAGCGCTGCACCCCCCTGCCCCAAAGCACCTTGTCCCCATGTTGATGGGGACAAGAGCCTCTTCCCGACAACCCTGGGCTGCGAGCAGGGGGCTTATCGGAATCTGGAAGCCCCCTTTAACAAGGGGACCCCCAGATCCCGCTATCAGTACATTATACCCCTACGCCATCACCAAAAAAAGTGCCAAAAATAAAAACCACAACAGACAGTTTTTGACAATGCCTTTATTAAAAAAGAAAAAGAAAAAAAAATGTCCTGCGATGTCCATCCATCTTCAATTACGCCGACCGACGGACCCGAAAAGTAGAAAAAATGTAAAAAGCAATGCATTATAGCCGCAAGCAAGTTTAAATTACATTTTTTCCTTTAGAAATGTCATTTTGGTGCGGCATGTTCTACACATTGCACAGATGCACCACTATACAGGCAGATCAAAGGGACCCCCAGGCACGATATTTAAAGGAATATTTAATTTTTATTGTTTCACTTGCATTATTAAAATCCCTGCTCCTGAAAAACTTTTTTTTTGCATTGATACATGTACCCTAGCACAGTACCCGGGCCCCCATACACTTTTTATGGCAATAACTTGCATATAAGCCTTTAAAATGAGCACTTTTGATTTTTCATGTTCGTGTCCCCTAGACTTTAATAGGGTTCGCTAGAACTTTTTGCATGTTCGCAGTGTTTGGTGTGAACTGAACTGGGGGGTGTTCGGCCCTTCCCTAATGGTGTGTTATATCTCCCATGATCTCTCCTGTTGAGGTATGTTTATATTATTATGGAGGGTGCAGCTTAATGGTCTTCTTTGATGTTGATGATTCTTGTGATAAAACATTTCAGTATAATAGAATTCTGCAAACGATTACATAATATGTTTGCAGCAAATATTGTTTATTCATAATCACCTAACATTGCGATTCCTTTAGAGCAAAACCGCTAAATGACAAGCCAACTTATTATAGTCTCTTTAAAGCCAAATGATCACCCCGGAGTATTCCATATTCCTAATCCTCTGTGGAGTCCCTCGGCAAGCGTGCAGGTTAATATGACTTAATGAGACATGTCAGAGTTGTCTTAATGAGACAAGAACAAATAGAAGCAATTAAACCCTTTAGTAATTAGCTGTCAAAAATTTTTAATCACTTGCCGCCCGCCATATAACAATATGACATCGGCAAAGTGGTTGCAATATCCTGACCGGACGTCATACGGCGTTGCCAGAATATCAAGCCGCTGCATGCCCCCCGGGGCATTGCGGAGATCGTTGTTGCTGTGTGTCAGTCTGACACACCGCAACTCCAATCTAGGTAAAGAGTCCCTGTCAGAGACTCTTTACCACGTGATCAGCCGTGTCCAATCACGGCTGATCACAATGTAAACAGCAAGAGCAGTTGTAAGGCTTTTCCTCACTCGTGTCTGTCAGACGCGAGTAGAGGAGGGCAGTATTGGCTGCTCTTCTGATGGGGGGGGTCTGCGCTGATTGATTATCAGCACAGCCCCCCCCAGGATGCCCACACTGGACCACCAGGAATGCCACCAGGACCACCAGGGATGCCCACCACTAGTCACCACAAGGTATGCCACACGTGGCCACCACGGATGCCAATCAGTGCCCACAATGGATGACAATCAGTGCCCACAATGGGCATAACTGATTGGCAGGCATTATTGTTTGGCACCATCAGTACCATCCATTAATGTACATTAGTGCCACCTATCAGTGCCCATCCATGCCCATCCGTGCCACCTTTCAGTGCCCATCCATGCTGTCTATCAGTGCCCATCCGTGCCACCTGTCAGTGCCACCTTTCAGTACCCATCAGTGCAACCTATGTGTACCCATCAGTGCTGCATATCAGTGCCACCTATCAGTGCCCATCAGTGCCGCCTATCAGTGCCCCATCAGTGCCACATATTAGTGCCCATCATCAGTGCCCATCAGTGCCACCTCATCAGTGCAACCTCATTAGTGCCACCTCATCAGTGCCCATCAATGCTGCCTTATCAATGCCCATCAGTGCAGCCCCATCAGTGCACATCAGTGAAGGAGATGAAACTACCAAGCTCCTCATTCACTCCCTTGTTATCTCTCGCCTTGACTATTGCAACTCCCTTCTCATTGGCCTGCCTCTCCATAGGCTGCTCCCCTCTTCAGTCTATCATGAATGCTGCTGCCAGACTTATCCACCTTACCAACTGCTCAGTGTCTGCCAACCGTCTCCTCCAATCCCTACACTGGCTCCCAATCACCCAGCGAATTAAATTCAAAATACTAACCACAACATACAAAGCCATTCACAACTCTGCCCCAAGCTACATCACCAATCTTGTCTCCAAATATCACCCAAATCGTCCTCTCTGCTCTTCTCAAGACCTCCTACTCTCAAGCTCTCTCGTCTCCTCCTCTCATGCTCGTCTCCAGGATTTCTCCGGAGCCTCTCCCATCCTCTGGAACTCGCTACCTCCACTTGTCCGGCTATCCCCTACTCTTGCTACCTTCAGGCGGTACCTGAAAACTTATCTCTTCAGGAAAGCCCATAACATCTCTAACTAATCTTTTACCACTTCCATCAGCTCATTCCCCCCAGTTACAACCTTTTGTACCACCTGCCCCACCCTATTAGATTGTAGGCTCTTCTGAGCAGGGCCCTCTTAATCCTCTTGTATTTTATTGTTTTATAACTGTACTGTCTCCCTTTTATATTGTAAAGCACTGCATAAACTATTGGCACTATATAAATCCTGTATAATAATAATAATAATAATAAGTATGTGTAATTATTTCAGAGGGGTGCGCATTCATGATGACAACTAGGGATGAGCCGAACACCCCCCTGTTCGGTTCACACAAGAACTTGCGAACAGGCAAAAAATTTGTTCGAACACGCGAACACCGTTAAAGTCTATGGGACAAGAACATGAATAATCAAAAGTGCTCATTTTAAAGGCTTATATGCCCCTTCAGGTCTGATATGGATTTTAAGGGGAACCCCGCGCCAAAATAAAAAAAAAATTGGCGTGGGGTTCCCCCAAAAATCCATACCAGACCCTTATCTGAGCACGCAACCTGGCAGGCCGCAGGAAAAAAGGGGGGGACAAGAGAGCGCTCCCCCTCCTGAACCATACCAGGCCACATGCCCTCAACATTGGGAGGGTGCTTTGGGGTAGCCCCCCAAAACACCTTGTCTCCATGTTGCTGGGGACAAGGGCCTCATCCCCACAACCCTTGCCCGCTGGTTGTGGGGGTCTGTGGGCGGGGGGCTTATTGGAATCTGGAAGCCCCCTTTAACAAGGGGACCCCCAGATCCCGGCCCTCCCCCCTGTGTGAAATGGTAAGGGGGTACAAGCGTACCCCCCTACCATTTCACAAAAAAACTGTCAAAAATGTTAAAAATGACAAGAGACAGTTTTTGATAATTCCTTTATTTAAATGCTTCTTCTTTCTTCTATCTTCTTTCTTCTATCTTCTATCTTCCTTCGGTTTCTTCCTCCATCTTCTTCTTTTTCTGGTTCTTCTGGTTCTTCCTCCGGTGTTCTCGTCCGGCATCTCCTCCGGGCGTCTTCTTCTCTTCATCTTCTTCTCCGGGCCGCTGCACATCCATGATGGCATGGAGGGAGTCTCCCGCTGTGTGACGCTTCTCCTCTTCTGACGGTTCTTAAATAACGGAGGGCGGAGCCACCCGGTGACCCCGCCCCCTTCTGACGCACAGGGACTTGACGGGGACTTCCCTGTGGTAATCCCCGTGATGTCAGAGGGGGTGGGGTCACCCGGTGGCCCCGCCCTCCGTTATTTAAGAACCGTCAGAAGAGGAGAAGCGTCACACAGTGGGAGCCTCCCTCCATGCCATCATGGATGCCATCATGGATGCGGAGCGGCCCGGAGAAGAAGATGAAGAGAAGAAGATGCCGGACGAGAACACCGGAGGAAGAACCAGAAGAACCAGAAGAAGAAGAAGATGGAGGAAGAAACCGAAGGAAGATAGAAGAAAGAAGAAGCATTTAAATAAAGGAATTGTCAAAAACTGTCTCTTGTCATTTTTAACATTTTTGACAGTTTTTTTGTGAAATGGTAGGGGTACTTTTGTACCTCTTACCATTTCACACAGGGGGGAGGGCCGGGATCTGGGGGTTCCCTTGTTAAAGGGGGCTTCCAGATTCCGATAAGCCCCCCGCCCGCAGACCCCCACAACCACCGGGCAAGGGTTGTGGGGATGAGGCCCTTGTCCTCATCAACATGGGGACAAGGTGTTTTGGGGGGCTAACCCAAAGCACCCTCCCAATGTTGAGGGCATGTGGCCTGGTACGGTTCTCATCCCCCCCTCTTTTCCTGCGGCCTGCCAGGTTGCGTGCTCGGATAAGGGTCTGGTATGGATTTTTGGGGGACCCCATGCCTTTTTTTTTTACATTTTGGCACTGGGTTCCCCTTAAATAGAAATGACATACCATACCAGACCTGAAGGGTCTGGTATAGATTTTGAGGGGAGACCCCACGCTATTTTTTGCTGAGCCTGGTATGGAATTAAAGGGGACCCCCCATGTCACTTATTTTTTTTAATTTTGGTTTGGGGTTCCCCTGTGGGGAATTCCCATGCCGTTTTTAAGAATGAACTTTTATGTGTATTGTCGGACCGGCAATTCATTAATAGCCGTAAGTAGTTTTAAATGACTTTTTTTCCTTTGAAATGTAATTTTGCTGTCAGACTGTTCTAAACACGGCAAACATGCGCCCCTTTACAGGCATACTATAGACACCCCCCAGGTACGAAATTTAAAGGAATATTACACTTTTATTGTTTCACTTTAAGCATTATTAAAATCACTGCTCCCTTTTTTTTGCATTCATCCATGTCCCCTGGGGCAGGACCCAGGTCCTCAAACACTTTTTATGACAATACCATGCATATAAGCCTTTAAAATTAGCACTTTTGATTTCTCCCATAGACTTTTAAAGGGTGTTCTGCGGCTTTCGAATTTGCCGTGAACACCCCAAATTGTTCGCTGTTCAGCAAACTGGCGAACAGCCGATGTTCGAGTCGAACTCGAAGCTCATACCTAATGACAACAGATCAAAGGGATTTCACCACTGCTAGTGTAAGTCCGATTGTCGGGTGATAGAGGATTTGGCAGAGAGATTCTGTCTGCAGCCATGGGAGGCCCCCCTGTTTACAATTGGCAAAAGACTGTTCAAATTGAACCCATCCTTTAGTTGAATTGGGGGCACATCAGCTCAAGATCTGTGACAAATGTGCCGCTTTATGGTACCTAACAGGGTCTGGCAGACCTATTTTCTTCATGTGGAGATTTGAATAGGATACATTTGTAATAAGATAGGAGTGCTGAATTGTATACACTTTGTTTGTAACTATTAATGCATTAATAAACACTTTTATGATCTAGAGTGTAAGCACTCTTACAGTAACGGACACCTTCCTGGTCTACAGTAACTACTCTTACAGCAAAGAACTCCCTTTTGGTCTACAGTGTAACTACTGTTAGATTTAAGAACACCCTCCTGATCTATAGTGTAGGCACTATCATAGTAAACTATACCCACCTGGTCTATAGTAACTATTCTTAAAGCTGGGAAAATCTTCTTGGTCTTCAGTGCAAGCACTCTTACAGTAAAGAACACCCAAATGGTCTACAGTAACTACAGTGCCCTGAAAAAGTATTCATACCCCTTGAAATTTTCCAGATTTTGTCATGTTAGAACCAAAAACATAAATGTATTTTATTGGGATTTTATGTGATAGACCAACACAAAGTGGCACATTGTGAAGTTGGAAGGAAAATGATAAACGGTTTTCAACATTTTTTACAAATAAATATCTGAGAAGTGTGGCGTGGATTTGTATTCAGCCCCCTTTACTCTGATACCCCTAACTAAAATCTAGTGGAACACATTGCTTTCAGAAGTCACCTAATTGGTAAATAGTGTGTAATTTAATCTCAGTATAAATACAGCTGTTCTGTGAAGCCCTCAGATATTTGTTAGAGAACCTTGGTGAACAAACAGCATAATAGATGTATCAAAGACCCTGAATTGCTGTATCTAGGACAAACTTAATTGGCTCTAAAGCCAATAGTACACAGAAATTCCGGGGGTTCTATACATCCTGTGTAATATAAAAATTTTGGTTAACCTGTGTGAGGGTGAGAGAGACACAAATGGGAGGACCCGAAGAATCTCTTCCCAAGCATTGTTAGAAATAGGCACAATATTCTGTTTCCACTTTAGAGGACAAGTGGAATTAATGAATAGTAGTCTCTTATAGAGACAAGTAAGTACCGAAGATAAGGCCTTTAGAAGAGGTTAATTGAGCTACTCTCTCCAACACAGGCCCCCCGAGAAAACCAAACAGGAGAGGTAGGAAATTGGGTTTGTAGTACATAGTGCAGCTGCAAAAATTGATAAAACCACATCTGGTTCAGGGGAAATTCCATCGACAGCCGCTCAAAGGGTTTAAGTGAACCCCTCTCATATAGCTGTGAAAGAATAAGTACCCCTGCCCGTTCCCACCACTGAAAGCCCTGCAGGGTTGATAGCTCGGGGAGGCTGTCAGTGCCCCAAATAGGGGTATATTGAGTGAGGGAAAAAAAACCCCATTGAATCCCACACCTTGAACAACAGCACAAAGGTGGGCATACTGGAAAAGACAGAAGACCTCGACAACCCCTCCAGGGCAAGCAACAGTGGGCGTCCCTGGAACACAGAGGACACTAAACAGTATGAAGGAGAAGCTCGGACCAGAATGTAAGCATTCTTACGCCGCGTACACACGATCGCACATTCCGACAACAAAATCCATGTTTTCTTTTCCGACAGATGTTGGCTCAAACTTGTCTTGCATACACAAGGTCACACAAATCTTATTGGAAATTCCAAACGCCAAAAACGCGGTGACTTACAACACGCACGACGAGCTGAGAAAAATGAAGTTCAATAGCCAGTGCGGCTCTTCTGCTTGATTCTGAGCATGCGTGGGACTTTTTGCGTCGGAATTGTGTACACACGATCGGAATTTACAACAACGGATTTTGTTGTTGGAAAATTTGAGATCCTGATCTCCAATTTTGTTTGTCGGAAATTCCGATGTCCCATGGAGCCTACACACGGTCGGAATTTCCTACAACAAGCTCCCATCGAACATTTCCCATCTGAAAATCTGACCGTATGTACGCAGCATTACAGTAAGGCTACTTTCACACTGAGGTGCTTTGCAGGCGCTATAGTGCTAAAAATAGCTCCTGCAAAGCGCCTGTAAAGCGCCTCTCGAATGCTTCCGCACTGGGGCGGTGCGCTGGAAGGACGCTAACAAAAGTCCTGCAAGCAGCATCTTTGAGGTCCTTTAGGAGCGGTGTATACACCGCTCCTAAAGTGCCCCTGAGCGCCAGCGCTTTTAACCCTTTTTCGGCCATTAGCGGGGGTTAAAAGCGCCCCGCTAGCGTCCGAAAAGTGGCGCAAAAGCAATGGTAAACCGCCGCTATTTATCGGTGCTTCACCGTCAAACCCTGCCTGCCCCAGTGTGAAAGTGCCCTAAAGGACACCCATCTGGTCTACGGTAACCAGGGCTGCCGATAAGCAAACCTCTTTCCCCCGAAGACTGTTCCCCTCTCTCCTCTTGCTCCCGCCAGCTGCTGCAGCAGGCATAGGGGGAATGTAATATGTATGTAATGTTTACCGAATCCTTCCTTTCCTGAATAAATACAATGAGTAATCAGTTCCAATCACTGTTCATTCATAACTGAAGCATAGTAAACTGTGTGTACTATGCTTCAGTTTGTGAATGAACAGGAGCCTCTGTATAGAGCGCAGCTGAGGCTGCAGAGAAAGGGTCTGAAGAATTGATATGCCTTTCTCTGTCTCAAAAGTGTGATATCAGGGGTCTATTAGCTCCCTCCCCAACAACATTGTGAAAAATAAATATAAAAAATGTAAGTAATTAAAAAAATAATAATAATAAAGGAAAGTGTAAAAAAAAATAAAAACAAAAAATTAAGGGCACATTCACTCGGGTTCTCTGGCCCATACAGTGTGAATGATCAGTTTGTTTGTGAGGTTGGGGCCACCGGGAACCCTATGAGGATGCATCTGCTGTATGAACACAGCCATAGGTCTTAATATGACACAACTGCATGGTTGGGTGAGTGGCCCCCAATGCACACTGTTTGTGTTCAGGGCATTACACCTGCAACCATACGCCTGAGAAAGTAGGACTCGGGGCTGTGTTCATACAGCTGCTGCATCTCTATAGGAAAAAAGGGGGGAAAAAAACTGCACTAAGGTAAACGCCTATGGGTGATATCCAAGGAAAGCAATAAACACCTATAGTGGTATACAAGATGTGAAATGGAAGCAGCGATTCTCTTATACAACATCAATATATATAATAATATATAATAATTAATTAAATAGAAACATTAGAATTGCGCAAGACCAGTGAATATGAGTAAACCGTAAATGAATTAAATGTACTGTGCAAATCATTGACATTTCAAAATAAATAGTGAAACACAAATATTAAATATTAAATATACATCCCATAAACATTAAATGTCAGGGGTTGTAAAGAAAAGAACATTAATGCCCCGTACACACGGTCGGACATTGATCGGACATTCCGACAACAAAATCCTAGGATTTTTCCGACGGATGTTGGCTCAAACTTGTCTTGCATACACACGGTCACACAAAGTTGTCGGAAAATCCGATCATTCTGAACGCGGTGACGTAAAACACGTACGTCGGGACTATAAACGGGGCAATAGCCAATAGCTTTCATCTCTTTATTTATTCTGAGCATGCGTGGCACTTTGTCCGTCGGATTTGTGTACACACAATCGGAAATTCCGACAACGGATTTTGTTGTCGGAAAATTTTATAGCCTGCTCTCAAACTTTGTGTGTCGGAAAATCCAATGGAAAATGTGTGATGGAGCCTACACACGGTCGGAATTTCCGACAACAAGGTCCTATCACACATTTTCCGTCGGAAAATCCAACCGTGTGTACGGGGCATAAGTGATAAAAAAAATGTAAATAAAGAAGAGTAAAAATAAAAGTACAAATAAACAGTCTCAGTGAGTGGCTGGAAATAGCAACATCCACCCATGCACAAATAGTGCCGGTTCACAGAGGGGCGACTTGTCAGGCGACCTAGCCGCCTGACAAGTCGCCTCCCATTCTGTACTACGGAACCGTTCTAATAGGAGCGACGCAAGTCGCTCCGACTTAGAAAAAGGTTCCTGTAGTATTTTTGGGGTGACTTCAGGGGACTTGCATTAACTTCTATGCAGAAGTCGTTTTGCAAGTCGCCGCTGAAGTCGTGTGCAGGTCATGCCGCCCCTGTGTGAACTGGCACATAGGGAGTCAAGTCCGTCCAAAAAATTGAGATGACTCTTCATCTGCTGTGTGATACAAACATGTGATCCACCACCGCTATAGAAGAAATCACTTCTTACCAAACGACCATGATCCCCCACTACAGAGGATCATGGTAAGCATATAATGGCTGTGACTGTGGAATACACCAAGCGTGATGACTTGCTGTCGGATCCTCAGATCACCTCATTGGAAAACAAGCTCATGGGATGCGCACAGCATGTAATGAAACATAATTGCTCCAATAGTGTAAAACCAATTCCTAGATGTGGCGGCTGCATTCATTTTTTTTAAATACATACAAAACAGCGCTCGCAAAATAAATTTATGTTAAATGATAATCTTCAAAATCTGAAAGAGACAAATTCCCCACTTGGGGTTTTTAGGCAGCAAAAAAAAGGGAAAGGGTGGAGAGCCAATTCATAAAAATGTATCTTTATTGTACAAAAAACTTGAACACACTGGTTAAAAAGAATGAGCTCCCATGGGGTGTATATCAATGCATAACACTCAACACATACACTGTAAATATATATTCATGACAACATGACATGAAGGTTGACTTAGGCAAAATATAAATGGACCTGACGCGTTTCGACCTGTTCCAGGTCTTCTTCAAAGGTCAATTTTGCTAAAATTATATCAAGAGATGCATGTGTCAAAAAAAGTCAGTGTACATTGGAAACAAATACATAACATATCAATACAGCATATTTACCCAGTAATGAGTGTTCTAAACCCAGGAGCTTCTTTGTTGGGTAGATCCCTTTAAGGTTAAAAGATTGCCCGTTCACCTTCCCCCGGAGGTCTCATGGCATCACCGCCGCAGCCCCCATTTCCAGGGGGAGGAAGATCCCAAAGAGATGTGACTTACAAGAGGTCACACTAAGAGGCACCCCCTATACGCAGGCCACCCAGGCGGTCAAATAGGGAAGACACCTGCAGTAACAACCCAGGGAAAGAAGAATAAAAAAGATGGAAACAATGTATATTATGTATTGGTGTGCACTCCAACATAAAGTCTAATGGGTGCAAAAAGTGTATATATGTTTGTATCGGCCTGGTTATAAAAAACCAGGACTACCTATATCCACCCACTACATGGGCCATGGCCCATGCGTACTGGGTGTGTGTGTCTGTGCGTACGAAGATCCGCACAGACATATATGTGCGTGTATGCACACCCACATATATATACCATAATCGTGGTTTAAATTACCCATTTAGATATGAGAGATATGGCGGAGTGCACACTAGGGTAGAAAAATTATCTAAATCAAAAAGGAGGTAATAGAAAACGAATTAGTACCTCAACCCTATAAAGGAGTGTAAGTAGAATAGGGAATGTGATTGATGAAAGGTAAAACAGGAAAGTGAAAAAAGTTATAAAGACCTGGGATATAAATCCCTGATGTGAACAAAGAGGTGTGTGAGAAGTGAACACACAAAAATATGGTGAGGAACAAAAACCATTGCAAAATAATAAATGTGAAAGCCAGGTGAACAGTGCCCTCTAGTGAGGGAAAAAATTATATATCAGGTGTGCCAGGTAAATTACCTTATAAGCAAGATAAAAACAGTGCAGAAATCACACTATGTTGCCCAATATTGCTTGCACTTAGGTATGACCTGACCCGGGATAGGTCACTGCCTAGAACTGGCTAAATAAGCGCCTGTCCAGGTTACCATTTGGCAAGTCTGAAAGTATAGAATGAAATAAAAAATATTGAGTATTTAATATGTATATGTATATGGTCGTTGTAATAGACCAAAAATTATATTAAAGGGCAGCAAAAGTGCAATAACGTGAAACCAAATAGTGTACTTACGATGAGAAGCCGTAGGGGAGACCATCAGCTAGACAGGAAGTGTTCAGAGTGATAGAGAGGGGATGAGGGAATGTATATAGGCCCTTGAGATTAGGGCGGAGCTCCAATGTGGGTTGATTGATGGCAGGTGTCAGTATTCCACTGATAAGACCGCTCCGGGGGGGACCTAGTGCGGGGGCATGGCGGCCGCGAAGCGGCCTCGTGTGATCTCCTCGGCGTTCAGGGAGAGCAAGCGCCCCGTCCACTGACGTCATCACCGTCGCAACTGCGTGACGTACCCGCGTCACGTGGCACGCGCGGGGCCCCGCGCATGCGCAGTGAGCGGAGACGTCCGGGGATGTCCCTGAACGCCGCCGGCAAGGGGGAATCCCCAATCTGGCAACCAGGTCCACCCTGGGTATCCAATGGGGAACGGCGGGAGGGGGAACCATCCATAGAGGAGTCCCGCCTCCCCGCCTTACCTTGCCGGGAAGACACATCTGGGGGAGCCAACCCCGGGAATGGGGCGGCGCAGGCAGCCACGATGGCTACTCCAAGGGGGAAGGGGAGCAAGCTGATAAAGGGGACAACATTTCAATAATTGTACAAGATCAATAAAGTACAAGAGTAGTAACAAATATGAATGTAAGTGTGTCATCCTATATTGATGCACACAATTTTGGCAAAAAAGATTTTCATATAAGACATCCATATATGCAGGGCAAATTCACATATCTAGGTATATAGAGATATCATGAGATAAAAAACATGAGATAAAAAACACATTCTAGAGCAAAAGAAGAGACAACACAGATGGAAATCAAGAATTGCATGTACACTGCACATCAAAAAGTGTACGCAGAATGAATACATAGATGGTCATGAGTGTCCCTAAACTATCAGAAAGGGGATGGGGAAAGGGAGGGGGGAGGGAGGGGGAGGGGGAGAAAGGGGGAGGAAGGAAGGGGAAGTGGAAGAAGGGAAGGGGGGGGGAGGGAAAGGGAAAGGGAAGGGAAAGACGTGGGAACCGATAAAGCAGGGGAGCCCCCCCTAGGGGGCACATTGGCTTTCTAAGGTTGGCAGAGGGCAAAAGGGGCCTTATTGGGTCTTACCCGAAACAAACCCTTCTAAAAACGGGGCAAAAGATATAGCATCATTAAGTCCTGGGAACGAGGTGGCATTTAATTGAAATATCCACTTTTGTTCATGTTGCAACAGGATTTTGTTCCAATCACCGCCTCGATTTGGTATATGTACTCTATCGAGAGCGGTGAAGGATACTTTAGGCATTTTGTAGTTGTGCACTGACATCACATGTCGGCCCAATGGTAGATAATAATTACCAATTTGCATATGATAAATATGCTTGGACATGCGACGGTGGAATTCCTGTTTGGTCTTACCAACATAATAAGCCCCACATTCACAAGACATAAGGTAAACGATCCCTCTAGTTTGGCAATTCGTGAAGTGTTTGGGCTTGAACAGTGCCCCATTTGGGAGGTGGAAAGTTTTCTCCCGTCTGATGTATTGGCAGGTAGAACAATGTCCACAGGGGAAGGACCCCAAAGTCACACAATGTTTGGATCTCTTTATTTCATCTTTGAACTCGCTTTGAACTAGTCTGTCTCGTAAAGATGTAGCGCGTTTATAAGTAATTGATGGTTTATTGGAGATAAAGTTACAGACCTTTGGGTCATTAAACAATATAGGCCAATGTTTTTGGATAACATTGTTGACCACCTGATGTTGTCTAGAGAACCGCAAGATGATCCTAGTGGGGCCAATGTTAGTACCCTCCATAGGCTTTTTATTGTGTTGGGATAAAAGTTCAGACCGAGATTGTGCAATTGCTCTATTATATCCCTTTCGTAAGCAGGAGCGGCTATAGCCACGTGCCAGCAATCTGGTTTGTAACTTATAGGCTTCCTCTTTGAAGAGGGTATCACTTGAGCAGTTTCTGCGTAGACGCAGGTACTGACCATATGGTATCGACCTCTTCAGAACTGTAGGGTGAAAGCTTTCGGCGTGCAACACTGTGTTGCCGGCCGTGCTTTTGCGAAAAAGAGTGCTTGAGATCTTATTGTCAGGGGTACGTATCAATTTGACATCCAAAAATGTCATTTGATCAGGATCATAGGTCATAGTAAACTTCAGATTGTATTTATTTTGGTTAATATGATTCAAAAATTGAAGTAACATTTCCTCCGAACCCTCCCAGACGATGAGGACATCATCAATGTACCGTAGCCACAATTGGATGTGGCCCGTGTACACCGCGAGGTCCCCATCATCTCGGAGGGCCCTCTCCCACTCCCCCAGGTACAGATTGGCGTAGGCCGGGGCACAGCAAGTGCCCATGGCCACGCCCTGCACCTGGAGGTAGTGGGAATTGTTGAAACAAAAAAAGTTATGGTGTAGGATGTAGTCAAGTCCGTCCACAATGAACTCGTTCAGTGCCTCATCATATTTTTGGTTTCGATGCAGAACCGCCCGCACAGCAGCGATCCCCTGTCTGTGGGGGATCGAGCTATACAGGGCCTCGACATCGATAGCTACCAGGAGAGAATTCGCTGGAAGGGTAAGCTCATCAATTTTTTGTAACAGGTGTATTGTGTCCTTCAGAAAGGAGGGCATACTAAGGACGAAGGGTTGCAGAAAGGAGTCGATAAGTCGGCTCAGGTTTTCCGATATACCCCCATTGCCCGAGACGATGGGTCGTCCAGGGGGATCTGTCTGGCTCTTATGTATCTTGGGCAAACTATAAAAGGTTGCCACCCTTGGATATTTGATACAAATGAATTCGTATTGGTCCTTAGTAATAACTCCCCTTTCAAATGCTGATAGAATCAGTTTATAAAAGTCAGTGTAGGAGGCCTGTATGAGTCTGATGGGGACGGTCCTATACCACTCCTCATTATCAAGGATATTTTGGCACATACATACGTAGTCTTCATTATTCATCAAGACCACGTTGCCGCCCTTATCAGATGGCTTAATTGTAATTTTGGTATTTTTACATAAGGAGTCTAAAGCTTGAGACTCCTCTTTGGTTAAATTTTCAGGGCGTGCATTCTTGATGTGTTGGAGCTTTAGAAGATCTCTTAATGTTTGTTTAACAAAGATCTCAATACTTGGATTCAAACTGAGGGGAGGAAATTTTGCAGAAGGTTTCTTAAAACGTGTTGTGGGGTACTGAGTAGACTCGTTGACAGTGGAGAGTAAAGTCTCCAAATCAATTTGATCAATGAGGTCCAGATTATTGCTTTCCTGAAATAGGAGAGTCAAGTCCCGTAGGGCCTTAAACTCTCTCATGTTAAAGCTAGGCCAGTCCATTGTATCGTCATTTTCATCTACTTTTGCATGGAGGCTTTTAAGTAGTAGCCGGCGTGCAAAGAGATGCAGATCAGTGATCACTTCAAAGATGTCAAAGTCGTTCTGTGGGCAAAAAGTTAAACCACGTGAAAGTACGCTATTTTCTGCTGCAGAAAGGGGATGAGATGACAGGTTAATTACGCTGAGGGATTCTGTTGTCCCCTTGTGACAAAAGCGTCCAAATTTCCTGTTCCCCTGTTTGTCTGGGATAGGGGAGATCCCCGTATTGGGTTTAAAGGACTCTGAGGTCCAGTTTTCGGGCGCCCTGATGTTTGGTTTGTATGAGTGGTGTTTGTGGGGATATTTTGAGGTAGAGGATCTGTTTCACTTGTTCCAATCATTGGACCATATGGTCCAAGATTGGAAAGTGTAGGTTGCTCACTTATAGGAGAATCATGTGCACTTTCCCCATTATTTTCCACAATACGTTTTTTCCTTTCCTGTTCAGGAGAACCCCTGTTATTTCGATTTCTTTTGAATTTCCCAGAGCCCTTGGGAGGTCCCTTTTTAATTTGGTTGGAATCAGATTTATCATGGGGTTTGAATACATTGTTTGTATTCTTTTTGTTATTAATATTCTTGGGTTGTTGTTGTACTGTATATTGTTTATTCCTTAAATTACGCGAGATCTGGGTGTTCCACTTATATGCCCGCCCATCTGTAAATGCGGATTTGTCCCTCCAGAATTTTGATTCTTTTTTCTGTAGGATGCCTTTATTATGGGCCGACAGGTTATCCCGAAGGTTCCCCTGTAGTTCCAAAAAGAGGGCATGCTGTGTAAAAGGTTTTAATGCTTTTTCTATATGGTTAATTTCTTCATCTAATGATGCTATTTGTTTATTATACTCTCGAATGAGGATAACCATCATCTGCCGAGAGCATGCATCAAGATTGGCCTCCCATTCGTTTTTAAGGTCGACACTAATTTGATCCAGGTTAGGGAAAACCTGGATCCGTAATCCCAGAGGGTTAATTTTTTCTTCAATATACCTATTTAAGGATTTGACGTGCCAGAAAAGTGCTGATTTTTTCTCCAAGATTTTATTTAGCTTTTGGACTAAGGAAAAGATCAGGGTTTTCATACGATCACCCTGTTCGAAATCTGTCTCATATCCCAACATTAATTTGGCCCATTCCTCTCCCTGATAGTTGCTCATTTTTGTAAGAATACAAAGAACCTCTCAAGTATCGTGAATACCAGAAAAGAAAACATGTGAATAACCCTACACCCTGGAGCTCATATTTTTCTTCCCATGTGTCAACGGGGAAAGGGGTGTTTAACCACCCAAATTTGACAAAAGAAGAAGGGGGGACACAGGGAAGAGAGAAGGTGCTGCTCACCCCTGATGATTGAAACAAAAAAGAAAGAGACAAATTCCCCACTTGGGGTTTTTAGGCAGCAAAAAAAAGGGAAAGGGTGGAGAGCCAATTCATAAAAATGTATCTTTATTGTACAAAAAACTTGAACACACTGGTTAAAAAGAATGAGCTCCCATGGGGTGTATATCAATGCATAACACTCAACACATACACTGTAAATATATATTCATGACAACATGACATGAAGGTTGACTTAGGCAAAATATAAATGGACCTGACGCGTTTCGACCTGTTCCAGGTCTTCTTCAAAGGTCAATTTTGCTAAAATTATATCAAGAGATGCATGTGTCAAAAAAAGTCAGTGTACATTGGAAACAAATACATAACATATCAATACAGCATATTTACCCAGTAATGAGTGTTCTAAACCCAGGAGCTTCTTTGTTGGGTAGATCCCTTTAAGGTTAAAAGATTGCCCGTTCACCTTCCCCCGGAGGTCTCATGGCATCACCGCCGCAGCCCCCATTTCCAGGGGGAGGAAGATCCCAAAGAGATGTGACTTACAAGAGGTCACACTAAGAGGCACCCCCTATACGCAGGCCACCCAGGCGGTCAAATAGGGAAGACACCTGCAGTAACAACCCAGGGAAAGAAGAATAAAAAAGATGGAAACAATGTATATTATGTATTGGTGTGCACTCCAACATAAAGTCTAATGGGTGCAAAAAGTGTATATATGTTTGTATCGGCCTGGTTATAAAAAACCAGGACTACCTATATCCACCCACTACATGGGCCATGGCCCATGCGTACTGGGTGTGTGTGTCTGTGCGTACGAAGATCCGCACAGACATATATGTGCGTGTATGCACACCCACATATATATACCATAATCGTGGTTTAAATTACCCATTTAGATATGAGAGATATGGCGGAGTGCACACTAGGGTAGAAAAATTATCTAAATCAAAAAGGAGGTAATAGAAAACGAATTAGTACCTCAACCCTATAAAGGAGTGTAAGTAGAATAGGGAATGTGATTGATGAAAGGTAAAACAGGAAAGTGAAAAAAGTTATAAAGACCTGGGATATAAATCCCTGATGTGAACAAAGAGGTGTGTGAGAAGTGAACACACAAAAATATGGTGAGGAACAAAAACCATTGCAAAATAATAAATGTGAAAGCCAGGTGAACAGTGCCCTCTAGTGAGGGAAAAAATTATATATCAGGTGTGCCAGGTAAATTACCTTATAAGCAAGATAAAAACAGTGCAGAAATCACACTATGTTGCCCAATATTGCTTGCACTTAGGTATGACCTGACCCGGGATAGGTCACTGCCTAGAACTGGCTAAATAAGCGCCTGTCCAGGTTACCATTTGGCAAGTCTGAAAGTATAGAATAAAATAAAAAATATTGAGTATTTAATATGTATATGTATATGGTCGTTGTAATAGACCAAAAATTATATTAAAGGGCAGCAAAAGTGCAATAACGTGAAACCAAATAGTGTACTTACGATGAGAAGCCGTAGGGGAGACCATCAGCTAGACAGGAAGTGTTCAGAGTGATAGAGAGGGGATGAGGGAATGTATATAGGCCCTTGAGATTAGGGCGGAGCTCCAATGTGGGTTGATTGATGGCAGGTGTCAGTATTCCACTGATAAGACCGCTCCGGGGGGGACCTAGTGCGGGGGCATGGCGGCCGCGAAGCGGCCTCGTGTGATCTCCTCGGCGTTCAGGGAGAGCAAGCGCCCCGTCCACTGACGTCATCACCGTCGCAACTGCGTGACCTACCCGCGTCACGTGGCACGCGCGGGGCCCCGCGCATGCGCAGTGAGCGGAGACGTCCGGGGATGTCCCTGAACGCCGCCGGCAAGGGGGAATCCCCAATCTGGCAACCAGGTCCACCCTGGGTATCCAATGGGGAACGGCGGGAGGGGGAACCATCCATAGAGGAGTCCCGCCTCCCCGCCTTACCTTGCCGGGAAGACACATCTGGGGGAGCCAACCCCGGGAATGGGGCGGCGCAGGCAGCCACGATGGCTACTCCAAGGGGGAAGGGGAGCAAGCTGATAAAGGGGACAACATTTCAATAATTGTACAAGATCAATAAAGTACAAGAGTAGTAACAAATATGAATGTAAGTGTGTCATCCTATATTGATGCACACAATTTTGGCAAAAAAGATTTTCATATAAGACATCCATATATGCAGGGCAAATTCACATATCTAGGTATATAGAGATATCATGAGATAAAAAACATGAGATAAAAAACACATTCTAGAGCAAAAGAAGAGACAACACAGATGGAAATCAAGAATTGCATGTACACTGCACATCAAAAAGTGTACGCAGAATGAATACATAGATGGTCATGAGTGTCCCTAAACTATCAGAAAGGGGATGGGGAAAGGGAGGGGGGAGGGAGGGGGAGGGGGAGAAAGGGGGAGGAAGGAAGGGGAAGTGGAAGAAGGGAAGGGGGGGGGAGGGAAAGGGAAAGGGAAGGGAAAGACGTGGGAACCGATAAAGCAGGGGAGCCCCCCCTAGGGGGCACATTGGCTTTCTAAGGTTGGCAGAGGGCAAAAAGGGCCTTATTGGGTCTTACCCGAAACAAACCCTTCTAAAAACGGGGCAAAAGATATAGCATCATTAAGTCCTGGGAACGAGGTGGCATTTAATTGAAATATCCACTTTTGTTCATGTTGCAACAGGATTTTGTTCCAATCACCGCCTCGATTTGGTATATGTACTCTATCGAGAGCGGTGAAGGATACTTTAGGCATTTTGTAGTTGTGCACTGACATCACATGTCGGCCCAATGGTAGATAATAATTACCAATTTGCATATGATAAATATGCTTGGACATGCGACGGTGGAATTCCTGTTTGGTCTTACCAACATAATAAGCCCCACATTCACAAGACATAAGGTAAACGATCCCTCTAGTTTGGCAATTCGTGAAGTGTTTGGGCTTGAACAGTGCCCCATTTGGGAGGTGGAAAGTTTTCTCCCGTCTGATGTATTGGCAGGTAGAACAATGTCCACAGGGGAAGGACCCCAAAGTCACACAATGTTTGGATCTCTTTATTTCATCTTTGAACTCGCTTTGAACTAGTCTGTCTCGTAAAGATGTAGCGCGTTTATAAGTAATTGATGGTTTATTGGAGATAAAGTTACAGACCTTTGGGTCATTAAACAATATAGGCCAATGTTTTTGGATAACATTGTTGACCACCTGATGTTGTCTAGAGAACCGCAAGATGATCCTAGTGGGGCCAATGTTAGTACCCTCCATAGGCTTTTTATTGTGTTGGGATAAAAGTTCAGACCGAGATTGTGCAATTGCTCTATTATATCCCTTTCGTAAGCAGGAGCGGCTATAGCCACGTGCCAGCAATCTGGTTTGTAACTTATAGGCTTCCTCTTTGAAGAGGGTATCACTTGAGCAGTTTCTGCGTAGACGCAGGTACTGACCATATGGTATCGACCTCTTCAGAACTGTAGGGTGAAAGCTTTCGGCGTGCAACACTGTGTTGCCGGCCGTGCTTTTGCGAAAAAGAGTGCTTGAGATCTTATTGTCAGGGGTACGTATCAATTTGACATCCAAAAATGTCATTTGATCAGGATCATAGGTCATAGTAAACTTCAGATTGTATTTATTTTGGTTAATATGATTCAAAAATTGAAGTAACATTTCCTCCGAACCCTCCCAGACGATGAGGACATCATCAATGTACCGTAGCCACAATTGGATGTGGCCCGTGTACACCGCGAGGTCCCCATCATCTCGGAGGGCCCTCTCCCACTCCCCCAGGTACAGATTGGCGTAGGCCGGGGCACAGCAAGTGCCCATGGCCACGCCCTGCACCTGGAGGTAGTGGGAATTGTTGAAACAAAAAAAGTTATGGTGTAGGATGTAGTCAAGTCCGTCCACAATGAACTCGTTCAGTGCCTCATCATATTTTTGGTTTCGATGCAGAACCGCCCGCACAGCAGCGATCCCCTGTCTGTGGGGGATCGAGCTATACAGGGCCTCGACATCGATAGCTACCAGGAGAGAATTCGCTGGAAGGGTAAGCTCATCAATTTTTTGTAACAGGTGTATTGTGTCCTTCAGAAAGGAGGGCATACTAAGGACGAAGGGTTGCAGAAAGGAGTCGATAAGTCGGCTCAGGTTTTCCGATATACCCCCATTGCCCGAGACGATGGGTCGTCCAGGGGGATCTGTCTGGCTCTTATGTATCTTGGGCAAACTATAAAAGGTTGCCACCCTTGGATATTTGATACAAATGAATTCGTATTGGTCCTTAGTAATAACTCCCCTTTCAAATGCTGATAGAATCAGTTTATAAAAGTCAGTGTAGGAGGCCTGTATGAGTCTGATGGGGACGGTCCTATACCACTCCTCATTATCAAGGATATTTTGGCACATACATACGTAGTCTTCATTATTCATCAAGACCACGTTGCCGCCCTTATCAGATGGCTTAATTGTAATTTTGGTATTTTTACATAAGGAGTCTAAAGCTTGAGACTCCTCTTTGGTTAAATTTTCAGGGCGTGCATTCTTGATGTGTTGGAGCTTTAGAAGATCTCTTAATGTTTGTTTAACAAAGATCTCAATACTTGGATTCAAACTGAGGGGAGGAAATTTTGCAGAAGGTTTCTTAAAACGTGTTGTGGGGTACTGAGTAGACTCGTTGACAGTGGAGAGTAAAGTCTCCAAATCAATTTGATCAATGAGGTCCAGATTATTGCTTTCCTGAAATAGGAGAGTCAAGTCCCGTAGGGCCTTAAACTCTCTCATGTTAAAGCTAGGCCAGTCCATTGTATCGTCATTTTCATCTACTTTTGCATGGAGGCTTTTAAGTAGTAGCCGGCGTGCAAAGAGATGCAGATCAGTGATCACTTCAAAGATGTCAAAGTCGTTCTGTGGGCAAAAAGTTAAACCACGTGAAAGTACGCTATTTTCTGCTGCAGAAAGGGGATGAGATGACAGGTTAATTACGCTGAGGGATTCTGTTGTCCCCTTGTGACAAAAGCGTCCAAATTTCCTGTTCCCCTGTTTGTCTGGGATAGGGGAGATCCCCGTATTGGGTTTAAAGGACTCTGAGGTCCAGTTTTCGGGCGCCCTGATGTTTGGTTTGTATGAGTGGTGTTTGTGGGGATATTTTGAGGTAGAGGATCTGTTTCACTTGTTCCAATCATTGGACCATATGGTCCAAGATTGGAAAGTGTAGGTTGCTCACTTATAGGAGAATCATGTGCACTTTCCCCATTATTTTCCACAATACGTTTTTTCCTTTCCTGTTCAGGAGAACCCCTGTTATTTCGATTTCTTTTGAATTTCCCAGAGCCCTTGGGAGGTCCCTTTTTAATTTGGTTGGAATCAGATTTATCATGGGGTTTGAATACATTGTTTGTATTCTTTTTGTTATTAATATTCTTGGGTTGTTGTTGTACTGTATATTGTTTATTCCTTAAATTACGCGAGATCTGGGTGTTCCACTTATATGCCCGCCCATCTGTAAATGCGGATTTGTCCCTCCAGAATTTTGATTCTTTTTTCTGTAGGATGCCTTTATTATGGGCCGACAGGTTATCCCGAAGGTTCCCCTGTAGTTCCAAAAAGAGGGCATGCTGTGTAAAAGGTTTTAATGCTTTTTCTATATGGTTAATTTCTTCATCTAATGATGCTATTTGTTTATTATACTCTCGAATGAGGATAACCATCATCTGCCGAGAGCATGCATCAAGATTGGCCTCCCATTCGTTTTTAAGGTCGACACTAATTTGATCCAGGTTAGGGAAAACCTGGATCCGTAATCCCAGAGGGTTAATTTTTTCTTCAATATACCTATTTAAGGATTTGACGTGCCAGAAAAGTGCTGATTTTTTCTCCAAGATTTTATTTAGCTTTTGGACTAAGGAAAAGATCAGGGTTTTCATACGATCACCCTGTTCGAAATCTGTCTCATATCCCAACATTAATTTGGCCCATTCCTCTCCCTGATAGTTGCTCATTTTTGTAAGAATACAAAGAACCTCTCAAGTATCGTGAATACCAGAAAAGAAAACATGTGAATAACCCTACACCCTGGAGCTCATATTTTTCTTCCCATGTGTCAACGGGGAAAGGGGTGTTTAACCACCCAAATTTGACAAAAGAAGAAGGGGGGACACAGGGAAGAGAGAAGGTGCTGCTCACCCCTGATGATTGAAACAAAAAAGAAAGAGACAAATTCCCCACTTGGGGTTTTTAGGCAGCAAAAAAAAGGGAAAGGGTGGAGAGCCAATTCATAAAAATGTATCTTTATTGTACAAAAAACTTGAACACACTGGTTAAAAAGAATGAGCTCCCATGGGGTGTATATCAATGCATAACACTCAACACATACACTGTAAATATATATTCATGACAACATGACATGAAGGTTGACTTAGGCAAAATATAAATGGACCTGACGCGTTTCGACCTGTTCCAGGTCTTCTTCAAAGGTCAATTTTGCTAAAATTATATCAAGAGATGCATGTGTCAAAAAAAGTCAGTGTACATTGGAAACAAATACATAACATATCAATACAGCATATTTACCCAGTAATGAGTGTTCTAAACCCAGGAGCTTCTTTGTTGGGTAGATCCCTTTAAGGTTAAAAGATTGCCCGTTCACCTTCCCCCGGAGGTCTCATGGCATCACCGCCGCAGCCCCCATTTCCAGGGGGAGGAAGATCCCAAAGAGATGTGACTTACAAGAGGTCACACTAAGAGGCACCCCCTATACGCAGGCCACCCAGGCGGTCAAATAGGGAAGACACCTGCAGTAACAACCCAGGGAAAGAAGAATAAAAAAGATGGAAACAATGTATATTATGTATTGGTGTGCACTCCAACATAAAGTCTAATGGGTGCAAAAAGTGTATATATGTTTGTATCGGCCTGGTTATAAAAAACCAGGACTACCTATATCCACCCACTACATGGGCCATGGCCCATGCGTACTGGGTGTGTGTGTCTGTGCGTACGAAGATCCGCACAGACATATATGTGCGTGTATGCACACCCACATATATATACCATAATCGTGGTTTAAATTACCCATTTAGATATGAGAGATATGGCGGAGTGCACACTAGGGTAGAAAAATTATCTAAATCAAAAAGGAGGTAATAGAAAACGAATTAGTACCTCAACCCTATAAAGGAGTGTAAGTAGAATAGGGAATGTGATTGATGAAAGGTAAAACAGGAAAGTGAAAAAAGTTATAAAGACCTGGGATATAAATCCCTGATGTGAACAAAGAGGTGTGTGAGAAGTGAACACACAAAAATATGGTGAGGAACAAAAACCATTGCAAAATAATAAATGTGAAAGCCAGGTGAACAGTGCCCTCTAGTGAGGGAAAAAATTATATATCAGGTGTGCCAGGTAAATTACCTTATAAGCAAGATAAAAACAGTGCAGAAATCACACTATGTTGCCCAATATTGCTTGCACTTAGGTATGACCTGACCCGGGATAGGTCACTGCCTAGAACTGGCTAAATAAGCGCCTGTCCAGGTTACCATTTGGCAAGTCTGAAAGTATAGAATAAAATAAAAAATATTGAGTATTTAATATGTATATGTATATGGTCGTTGTAATAGACCAAAAATTATATTAAAGGGCAGCAAAAGTGCAATAACGTGAAACCAAATAGTGTACTTACGATGAGAAGCCGTAGGGGAGACCATCAGCTAGACAGGAAGTGTTCAGAGTGATAGAGAGGGGATGAGGGAATGTATATAGGCCCTTGAGATTAGGGCGGAGCTCCAATGTGGGTTGATTGATGGCAGGTGTCAGTATTCCACTGATAAGACCGCTCCGGGGGGGACCTAGTGCGGGGGCATGGCGGCCGCGAAGCGGCCTCGTGTGATCTCCTCGGCGTTCAGGGAGAGCAAGCGCCCCGTCCACTGACGTCATCACCGTCGCAACTGCGTGACCTACCCGCGTCACGTGGCACGCGCGGGGCCCCGCGCATGCGCAGTGAGCGGAGACGTCCGGGGATGTCCCTGAACGCCGCCGGCAAGGGGGAATCCCCAATCTGGCAACCAGGTCCACCCTGGGTATCCAATGGGGAACGGCGGGAGGGGGAACCATCCATAGAGGAGTCCCGCCTCCCCGCCTTACCTTGCCGGGAAGACACATCTGGGGGAGCCAACCCCGGGAATGGGGCGGCGCAGGCAGCCACGATGGCTACTCCAAGGGGGAAGGGGAGCAAGCTGATAAAGGGGACAACATTTCAATAATTGTACAAGATCAATAAAGTACAAGAGTAGTAACAAATATGAATGTAAGTGTGTCATCCTATATTGATGCACACAATTTTGGCAAAAAAGATTTTCATATAAGACATCCATATATGCAGGGCAAATTCACATATCTAGGTATATAGAGATATCATGAGATAAAAAACATGAGATAAAAAACACATTCTAGAGCAAAAGAAGAGACAACACAGATGGAAATCAAGAATTGCATGTACACTGCACATCAAAAAGTGTACGCAGAATGAATACATAGATGGTCATGAGTGTCCCTAAACTATCAGAAAGGGGATGGGGAAAGGGAGGGGGGGAGGGAGGGGGAGGGGGAGAAAGGGGGAGGAAGGAAGGGGAAGTGGAAGAAGGGAAGGGGGGGGGAGGGAAAGGGAAAGGGAAGGGAAAGACGTGGGAACCGATAAAGCAGGGGAGCCCCCCCTAGGGGGCACATTGGCTTTCTAAGGTTGGCAGAGGGCAAAAAGGGCCTTATTGGGTCTTACCCGAAACAAACCCTTCTAAAAACGGGGCAAAAGATATAGCATCATTAAGTCCTGGGAACGAGGTGGCATTTAATTGAAATATCCACTTTTGTTCATGTTGCAACAGGATTTTGTTCCAATCACCGCCTCGATTTGGTATATGTACTCTATCGAGAGCGGTGAAGGATACTTTAGGCATTTTGTAGTTGTGCACTGACATCACATGTCGGCCCAATGGTAGATAATAATTACCAATTTGCATATGATAAATATGCTTGGACATGCGACGGTGGAATTCCTGTTTGGTCTTACCAACATAATAAGCCCCACATTCACAAGACATAAGGTAAACGATCCCTCTAGTTTGGCAATTCGTGAAGTGTTTGGGCTTGAACAGTGCCCCATTTGGGAGGTGGAAAGTTTTCTCCCGTCTGATGTATTGGCAGGTAGAACAATGTCCACAGGGGAAGGACCCCAAAGTCACACAATGTTTGGATCTCTTTATTTCATCTTTGAACTCGCTTTGAACTAGTCTGTCTCGTAAAGATGTAGCGCGTTTATAAGTAATTGATGGTTTATTGGAGATAAAGTTACAGACCTTTGGGTCATTAAACAATATAGGCCAATGTTTTTGGATAACATTGTTGACCACCTGATGTTGTCTAGAGAACCGCAAGATGATCCTAGTGGGGCCAATGTTAGTACCCTCCATAGGCTTTTTATTGTGTTGGGATAAAAGTTCAGACCGAGATTGTGCAATTGCTCTATTATATCCCTTTCGTAAGCAGGAGCGGCTATAGCCACGTGCCAGCAATCTGGTTTGTAACTTATAGGCTTCCTCTTTGAAGAGGGTATCACTTGAGCAGTTTCTGCGTAGACGCAGGTACTGACCATATGGTATCGACCTCTTCAGAACTGTAGGGTGAAAGCTTTCGGCGTGCAACACTGTGTTGCCGGCCGTGCTTTTGCGAAAAAGAGTGCTTGAGATCTTATTGTCAGGGGTACGTATCAATTTGACATCCAAAAATGTCATTTGATCAGGATCATAGGTCATAGTAAACTTCAGATTGTATTTATTTTGGTTAATATGATTCAAAAATTGAAGTAACATTTCCTCCGAACCCTCCCAGACGATGAGGACATCATCAATGTACCGTAGCCACAATTGGATGTGGCCCGTGTACACCGCGAGGTCCCCATCATCTCGGAGGGCCCTCTCCCACTCCCCCAGGTACAGATTGGCGTAGGCCGGGGCACAGCAAGTGCCCATGGCCACGCCCTGCACCTGGAGGTAGTGGGAATTGTTGAAACAAAAAAAGTTATGGTGTAGGATGTAGTCAAGTCCGTCCACAATGAACTCGTTCAGTGCCTCATCATATTTTTGGTTTCGATGCAGAACCGCCCGCACAGCAGCGATCCCCTGTCTGTGGGGGATCGAGCTATACAGGGCCTCGACATCGATAGCTACCAGGAGAGAATTCGCTGGAAGGGTAAGCTCATCAATTTTTTGTAACAGGTGTATTGTGTCCTTCAGAAAGGAGGGCATACTAAGGACGAAGGGTTGCAGAAAGGAGTCGATAAGTCGGCTCAGGTTTTCCGATATACCCCCATTGCCCGAGACGATGGGTCGTCCAGGGGGATCTGTCTGGCTCTTATGTATCTTGGGCAAACTATAAAAGGTTGCCACCCTTGGATATTTGATACAAATGAATTCGTATTGGTCCTTAGTAATAACTCCCCTTTCAAATGCTGATAGAATCAGTTTATAAAAGTCAGTGTAGGAGGCCTGTATGAGTCTGATGGGGACGGTCCTATACCACTCCTCATTATCAAGGATATTTTGGCACATACATACGTAGTCTTCATTATTCATCAAGACCACGTTGCCGCCCTTATCAGATGGCTTAATTGTAATTTTGGTATTTTTACATAAGGAGTCTAAAGCTAATCTGGACCTCATTGATCAAATTGATTTGGAGACTTTACTCTCCACTGTCAACGAGTCTACTCAGTACCCCACAACACGTTTTAAGAAACCTTCTGCAAAATTTCCTCCCCTCAGTTTGAATCCAAGTATTGAGATCTTTGTTAAACAAACATTAAGAGATCTTCTAAAGCTCCAACACATCAAGAATGCACGCCCTGAAAATTTAACCAAAGAGGAGTCTCAAGCTTTAGACTCCTTATGTAAAAATACCAAAATTACAATTAAGCCATCTGATAAGGGCGGCAACGTGGTCTTGATGAATAATGAAGACTACGTATGTATGTGCCAAAATATCCTTGATAATGAGGAGTGGTATAGGACCGTCCCCATCAGACTCATACAGGCCTCCTACACTGACTTTTATAAACTGATTCTATCAGCATTTGAAAGGGGAGTTATTACTAAGGACCAATACGAATTCATTTGTATCAAATATCCAAGGGTGGCAACCTTTTATAGTTTGCCCAAGATACATAAGAGCCAGACAGATCCCCCTGGACGACCCATCGTCTCGGGCAATGGGGGTATATCGGAAAACCTGAGCCGACTTATCGACTCCTTTCTGCAACCCTTCGTCCTTAGTATGCCCTCCTTTCTGAAGGACACAATACACCTGTTACAAAAAATTGATGAGCTTACCCTTCCAGCGAATTCTCTCCTGGTAGCTATCGATGTCGAGGCCCTGTATAGCTCGATCCCCCACAGACAGGGGATCGCTGCTGTGCGGGCGGTTCTGCATCGAAACCAAAAATATGATGAGGCACTGAACGAGTTCATTGTGGACGGACTTGACTACATCCTACACCATAACTTTTTTTGTTTCAACAATTCCCACTACCTCCAGGTGCAGGGCGTGGCCATGGGCACTTGCTGTGCCCCGGCCTACGCCAATCTGTACCTGGGGGAGTGGGAGAGGGCCCTCCGAGATGATGGGGACCTCGCGGTGTACACGGGCCACATCCAATTGTGGCTACGGTACATTGATGATGTCCTCATCGTCTGGGAGGGTTCGGAGGAAATGTTACTTCAATTTTTGAATCATATTAACCAAAATAAATACAATCTGAAGTTTACTATGACCTATGATCCTGATCAAATGACATTTTTGGATGTCAAATTGATACGTACCCCTGACAATAAGATCTCAAGCACTCTTTTTCGCAAAAGCACGGCCGGCAACACAGTGTTGCACGCCGAAAGCTTTCACCCTACAGTTCTGAAGAGGTCGATACCATATGGTCAGTACCTGCGTCTACGCAGAAACTGCTCAAGTGATACCCTCTTCAAAGAGGAAGCCTATAAGTTACAAACCAGATTGCTGGCACGTGGCTATAGCCGCTCCTGCTTACGAAAGGGATATAATAGAGCAATTGCACAATCTCGGTCTGAACTTTTATCCCAACACAATAAAAAGCCTATGGAGGGTACTAACATTGGCCCCACTAGGATCATCTTGCGGTTCTCTAGACAACATCAGGTGGTCAACAATGTTATCCAAAAACATTGGCCTATATTGTTTAATGACCCAAAGGTCTGTAACTTTATCTCCAATAAACCATCAATTACTTATAAACGCGCTACATCTTTACGAGACAGACTAGTTCAAAGCGAGTTCAAAGATGAAATAAAGAGATCCAAACATTGTGTGACTTTGGGGTCCTTCCCCTGTGGACATTGTTCTACCTGCCAATACATCAGACGGGAGAAAACTTTCCACCTCCCAAATGGGGCACTGTTCAAGCCCAAACACTTCACGAATTGCCAAACTAGAGGGATCGTTTACCTTATGTCTTGTGAATGTGGGGCTTATTATGTTGGTAAGACCAAACAGGAATTCCACCGTCGCATGTCCAAGCATATTTATCATATGCAAATTGGTAATTATTATCTACCATTGGGCCGACATGTGATGTCAGTGCACAACTACAAAATGCCTAAAGTATCCTTCACCGCTCTCGATAGAGTACATATACCAAATCGAGGCGGTGATTGGAACAAAATCCTGTTGCAACATGAACAAAAGTGGATATTTCAATTAAATGCCACCTCGTTCCCAGGACTTAATGATGCTATATCTTTTGCCCCGTTTTTAGAAGGGTTTGTTTCGGGTAAGACCCAATAAGGCCCTTTTTGCCCTCTGCCAACCTTAGAAAGCCAATGTGCCCCCTAGGGGGGGCTCCCCTGCTTTATCGGTTCCCACGTCTTTCCCTTCCCTTTCCCTTTCCCTCCCCCCCCCTTCCCTTCTTCCACTTCCCCTTCCTTCCTCCCCCTTTCTCCCCCTCCCCCTCCCTCCCCCCTCCCTTTCCCCATCCCCTTTCTGATAGTTTAGGGACACTCATGACCATCTATGTATTCATTCTGCGTACACTTTTTGATGTGCAGTGTACATGCAATTCTTGATTTCCATCTGTGTTGTCTCTTCTTTTGCTCTAGAATGTGTTTTTTATCTCATGTTTTTTATCTCATGATATCTCTATATACCTAGATATGTGAATTTGCCCTGCATATATGGATGTCTTATATGAAAATCTTTTTTGCCAAAATTGTGTGCATCAATATAGGATGACACACTTACATTCATATTTGTTACTACTCTTGTACTTTATTGATCTTGTACAATTATTGAAATGTTGTCCCCTTTATCAGCTTGCTCCCCTTCCCCCTTGGAGTAGCCATCGTGGCTGCCTGCGCCGCCCCATTCCCGGGGTTGGCTCCCCCAGATGTGTCTTCCCGGCAAGGTAAGGCGGGGAGGCGGGACTCCTCTATGGATGGTTCCCCCTCCCGCCGTTCCCCATTGGATACCCAGGGTGGACCTGGTTGCCAGATTGGGGATTCCCCCTTGCCGGCGGCGTTCAGGGACATCCCCGGACGTCTCCGCTCACTGCGCATGCGCGGGGCCCCGCGCGTGCCACGTGACGCGGGTACGTCACGCAGTTGCGACGGTGATGACGTCAGTGGACGGGGCGCTTGCTCTCCCTGAACGCCGAGGAGATCACACGAGGCCGCTTCGCGGCCGCCATGCCCCCGCACTAGGTCCCCCCCGGAGCGGTCTTATCAGTGGAATACTGACACCTGCCATCAATCAACCCACATTGGAGCTCCGCCCTAATCTCAAGGGCCTATATACATTCCCTCATCCCCTCTCTATCACTCTGAACACTTCCTGTCTAGCTGATGGTCTCCCCTACGGCTTCTCATCGTAAGTACACTATTTGGTTTCACGTTATTGCACTTTTGCTGCCCTTTAATATAATTTTTGGTCTATTACAACGACCATATACATATACATATTAAATACTCAATATTTTTTATTTTATTCTATACTTTCAGACTTGCCAAATGGTAACCTGGACAGGCGCTTATTTAGCCAGTTCTAGGCAGTGACCTATCCCGGGTCAGGTCATACCTAAGTGCAAGCAATATTGGGCAACATAGTGTGATTTCTGCACTGTTTTTATCTTGCTTATAAGGTAATTTACCTGGCACACCTGATATATAATTTTTTCCCTCACTAGAGGGCACTGTTCACCTGGCTTTCACATTTATTATTTTGCAATGGTTTTTGTTCCTCACCATATTTTTGTGTGTTCACTTCTCACACACCTCTTTGTTCACATCAGGGATTTATATCCCAGGTCTTTATAACTTTTTTCACTTTCCTGTTTTACCTTTCATCAATCACATTCCCTATTCTACTTACACTCCTTTATAGGGTTGAGGTACTAATTCGTTTTCTATTACCTCCTTTTTGATTTAGATAATTTTTCTACCCTAGTGTGCACTCCGCCATATCTCTCATATCTAAATGGGTAATTTAAACCACGATTATGGTATATATATGTGGGTGTGCATACACGCACATATATGTCTGTGCGGATCTTCGTACGCACAGACACACACACCCAGTACGCATGGGCCATGGCCCATGTAGTGGGTGGATATAGGTAGTCCTGGTTTTTTATAACCAGGCCGATACAAACATATATACACTTTTTGCACCCATTAGACTTTATGTTGGAGTGCACACCAATACATAATATACATTGTTTCCATCTTTTTTATTCTTCTTTCCCTGGGTTGTTACTGCAGGTGTCTTCCCTATTTGACCGCCTGGGTGGCCTGCGTATAGGGGGTGCCTCTTAGTGTGACCTCTTGTAAGTCACATCTCTTTGGGATCTTCCTCCCCCTGGAAATGGGGGCTGCGGCGGTGATGCCATGAGACCTCCGGGGGAAGGTGAACGGGCAATCTTTTAACCTTAAAGGGATCTACCCAACAAAGAAGCTCCTGGGTTTAGAACACTCATTACTGGGTAAATATGCTGTATTGATATGTTATGTATTTGTTTCCAATGTACACTGACTTTTTTTGACACATGCATCTCTTGATATAATTTTAGCAAAATTGACCTTTGAAGAAGACCTGGAACAGGTCGAAACGCGTCAGGTCCATTTATATTTTGCCTAAGTCAACCTTCATGTCATGTTGTCATGAATATATATTTACAGTGTATGTGTTGAGTGTTATGCATTGATATACACCCCATGGGAGCTCATTCTTTTTAACCAGTGTGTTCAAGTTTTTTGTACAATAAAGATACATTTTTATGAATTGGCTCTCCACCCTTTCCCTTTTTTTTGCTGCCTAAAAACCCCAAGTGGGGAATTTGTCTCTTTCTTTTTTGTTTCAATCATCAGGGGTGAGCAGCACCTTCTCTCTTCCCTGTGTCCCCCCTTCTTCTTTAATCTTCAAAATCTAAACTGTCCTGTTGCAGCTGCAGGATAAAAGTGCTGGCACTTTGGTAATATATAAACGAAAATCTGCGCTGGCAACTCACCAAGTAGATGATTAATAAAATAGATAATTAATAAAATATAACGAGCCCAAATGATAAATACACTATGCAAATAGTTGTGAATGTAAAAAAAACAGAAATAGAATGTATAAAAAGAAAAACTTGAATATAAACCTTGCACAATTGCTGTGTACTGAGTGAAATCGTGCACAAATACACTGACAGACTGGGTAACTACAATGTGATGAGGGACAAATCAAAAATAAATATGTACATACAAGTAATGCCGTTTGGATGGATGATCCAAAAAAACACACACCCAAAACACTATGCGACTATAAGGCGATAAAATATCGCTATACTGATGCTATTTATGATTATGAATACATGGGAGCACATATATATTATATATATATTTTTTTTGCATCAGTATAGCGATTTTTTATCGCCTTATAGTCGCATAGTGTTTTGGGTCTGTGTTTTTTTGGATCATCCATCCAAACGGCATTACTTGTATGTACATATTTATTTTTGATTTGTCCCTCATCACATTGTAGTTACCCAGTCTGTCAGTGTATTTGTGCACGATTTCACTCAGTACACAGCAATTGTGCAAGGTTTATATTCAAGTTTTTCTTTTTATACATTCTATTTCTGTTTTTTTTACATTCACAACTATTTGCATAGTGTATTTATCATTTGGTCTCGTTATATTTTATTAATTATCTATTTTATTAATCATCTACTTGGTGAGTTGCCAGCGCAGATTTTCGTTTATATATTCATTTTCTTTAAGCTTCCTTTCCCTCTATCTTCCCCTGGTTATCTAGCTAGTATGTATGATATCTATAAACAGATTATCAATCCTTTCCTAGCAAAGGAATATTGAAATAGTCTGTATACAATAAGGATACATCAAAAGTCACTTAACTTCCGATATAGCTGGCCCATACTTTCCTTAGCTAACAGGACTCCCGGCATCAAGTGATTGCAGGAATACTGATTCTTGATCTTGCCAGTCTCTTTCTGTCCTAGTGGAGCAGATGTGATGGATCCCTGTTACAGAGATCAGACTTGCTTGTGAAGTATGACCGTCTATCTCTATAGCAAAACATAGCCCACCTACACATAGGTCCAACCACATAAAAAACATGGATTCACACTCTACAGGCCACAATACCCATGTGAATGAGCCCCAAGACCTCATTCACACACCAGAGCCCCCCCCCCTCCCCACACAAGATTTCACAGAGCTCCCCTTTACATTAATGTTCACAGAGTTCCCCGTTACATTAGACCGCAGAGTTCCTCTTTGCATCACAGTCCACAAAGTTCTCCCTTACATCAGAGTCCACAGAGTTCCCCTTTACATGAAAGTCCGCAGGGCTCTCCCTTACAGTGTAATGCCCCGTACACGCGGTCGGACTTTGTTCGGACATTCCAACAACAAAATCCATGGATTTTTTCCTACGGATGTTGGCTTAAACTTGTCTTGCATACACACGGTCACACAAGGTTGTCGGACAATCCGATCGTTCTAAACGCGGTGAAGTAAAACACGTACGTCGGGACTATAAACGGGGCAGTGGCCAATAGCTTTCATCTCTTTATTTATTCTGAGCATGCGTGGCACTTTGTGCGTCGGATTTGTGTACACACGATCGGAATTTCCGACAACGGATTTTGTTGTCGGAAAATTTTATATCCTGCTCTCAAACTTTGTGTGTCGGAAATTCCGATGGAAAATGTGTGATGGAGCCCACACACGGTCGGAATTTCTGACAACAAGGTCCTATCACACATTTTCTGTTGGAAAATCCAACCGTGTGTATGGGGCATACGGGGGAACTCTGTGAACCCTGTTGTAAAGGAGAGCATGGTGGACCCTGATGTAAGGGGGAATAAAGGGGATAAAATATGAATGCACATGTATTGCAGAGATATTCTGAACATTTTTTTTATGTTTTGTCCAGACATACACTTGCACCCCAAAATGTGCCTACTTTAGTTCGTTCATTATGTTCCATTGCAGCACTCCTGTAAACAGAGAACAGAGAGTACAGTATTGCTGGGATGATTTACACTTGCATTTTGTATACCTAATTCTCAATACACTTGTACTATAGACACAGATAAGTCATAACCAAAATTTAATGCTGATAAATTGCATGAGCTTATTTAATAACACAATGGGGGTTATTTACTAAAGGAAAATCCACTTTGCACTGAAAGTGCACTTGGAAGTAAAGTAGCTGTAGATCCGAGGGGGACATGCAAGGAAAATAAAAAACAGCATTTTAGCTTGCACATGATTGGATGATAAAATCAGCAGAGCTTCCACTCATTTCAGATCTACCTTTTAGATTTAGAGCAACTGCACTTCCAAGTGCACTTTGCCTTTCGTAAATAACCCCCAATATCCAATACATAAATGTGTTTCCTACAATCAGGTGCTTTCAAATTAACAGCTGGGAGCTGAAAGCTTGAATGTGATTGTGGCTACAAGCAACAAACTGGCCAAGCTCAACCCTCCTTCACCGCTATCTAATGGTGCTCCCCAATGAATGAACTACTCATAGTCACACATGGACTGTCACAGAGGGATCTGGTGAGAGGGTCCCTGACCCACACAACAATTATAACTAATTATTAAGCCTTTCTTCAACCCAAACCTGAAGGAGAGTTCTCCATTAACACAGAGTCCACAGCTTTTAGTACCCCGGAATGCTGACTTTGATTGCTCCTTATGCACCTCTTCTCACTGCATAATACTTTCATACTTACCTTTCCCCCCTTACTGGCCTTTTGAGTTGCCTCATCTCTGCCTAGCTGGATTAAGGGGCCTGCCACTCCCAGAACCTAACTCAACCTTGACTGCTGCTGAGCTTCCCCCCTTGAGGCATCTTCACTGCTTTTGGACACCAACAATAAAGGGCCCCACCATTGCCAGCAGAAACCTACTTTAAAGTATTTCTCATAATTTCTACATACCTAAGGACAGGACTAGGTTGCTATATTTGTGTTAAACTCACAGGCCTAAGACTACCCCCTTGTCTGAGATCCCTTTACTGGCTTAGCCTGTTATACTTCTTTGTAGTTTTCCACTGTCACTTGGAACATAACCTCTCAGTCGGAGAGTTACTGTTTTTGCTTTTAGTATTGCAGTATATGCTGGGTTTGGCCTTAAGGATACTTGGGTTATTGCATTGTATTTATATTGTACTGTTTTATGCATTTACACTGAACTACTGATCTGCTTTGTTACATCTTAAATTTGGTCTGTCAATGCAGTCTGCTTATTTTCCCAAAAGGCTGGCATGTATTATCTTTGCATGACCACAGGGAGTCGCCAGCCAAACTATTCTGGTGGTGTCAGTGGAAGTGAGGTTTCACCTACGGCTAGAGAGCAGAGAACCCTATAATACCAATGATACATGTGGGGGCTTATCCGGCATACTCTGCTTGACGTGCCTGTGAGCTAGAAGAATGAGAAACAAAGCTTACCACTGTTGTAGAGTGGTGCCAAAAACAAAATAAGCAGCTGGACTTGTGTGTGATGCATGACATCCCTAGTAGGGCCTGAACCAAGGGGCTAGTGAAACAGATGTTAATCAAACAGCTTCCAGGTCATTGGGTGTTCATTCTTGATCTGATGGCCAATCCAGGTGCAATCCTCCTGCAGCTCTGCAATTTGCTGACTGAAAGGAGTCACAGCATGCTATAGCGGCCTCTATGTTTGGGCCAAATTATTCTGGCATGACCAGGGGTCAGGTTCAGAGACCAGTAACTAAAGCAGTAGAGAAGCTCCCACCGACCAACTGGACCAGCCAATGTTCACCAGAGCTCCTAATGATGGAGATAGGTTTTGCTGCTTGTTAGTACCAGGTAGCAGTCCTCAGGATCGTGCCACCAGGAGGTGAGCAAGCCAGGTCCAGTAGCAGATATAGCAGGTAGGGATCAAGCAAAAGCATAGTCAGTAAACAGGCCAAAGGTTGGCAACAAGTGATTACAGGTTGGAATCAAGCAGAAGCATAGTGGAGGAACAAGCCAAAGATCGGTAAAGAGTAATAGCAGAGATACCAATGGCAGCAACAATGACAAGGGTGAGATATTATCTGGGAAGAGCACAATAATCTGGCAAACAGAAAGTGCAGAGGCATTGCTAAAATATGAGTTTTATGGGAGCAGCAAAGAGTTCAAGAGAAACAATGTTCAAGGCAAGATCTTTCAAGGAATTGTCCAGGAAGTTGTCCATCATCCCTTGTCCATCATCCATGGCTCAGCAAGAAGAGACATTGCCAGACACAGCAGAGGTTGCAGGATCAGACCCGTTTCACCACAAAATTTGGTAGGCAGAGCCCCTGAAGAGTTAACTGTAGATATTTTCTGTCCAAAGATTCCTCTCTGCCACCAGAATGAAGAGAAGTTGCCAAAGCACAGCTTTTAAATTGGCAAAAAACGTTCTCTAGAAAAAAGTGTTTGACGTAGGGTGTGCTAAAAGTGCCCAACATCGCATTCATCTACAAGAGGACAGGCCATTTCAAGGAAGATCCAGATGCATCCTGCTGGCATACTTAGAGGATCTCAGAGAACAGATTGCGAAATTGAAAAGACCAGGAATAATAATAACAATAATACGAGAGTAAAGAAGCACCTTTACCTCTCTCATTATGGGGGTGAGAAAGAAGAATGAGGTTTTAAGAATATGTATTGACTATCATATTCTCAACAATAGAACTATCCCAGATCAATACATCACCTGTCAAATTGAAGATGCTCTACAATGTCTATTCCAGCTTAGTGGTTTAGTGTGCTGGACCTAAGAAGTACCATGATGCTGGGTACCATGAAATCTCGAAGCATCATGACAATGGAGAGAAAACATTTTAATTTGCCAAGTGGATTCTTTGAGTTCGAATGCAATGTGGACTGTTGGGGGCCCCAGCAACCTTTAAGCATTTAATGGAAAAGGATGTTTGTGACATGAACCTTTATTAAAGTGCTCACGTACCTAGATGACATCATCATCTTTGGGCAAACTCTAGAAGAACAAAAGGAGCAGCTGGAAAAAGTCTTGATGTATCTATATGAAGAGGAGTTTAAATGATCTCACGAAAAGTGCCAGTTCTATCAATTGTTGGTCACTTACCTTGGGCATGTTGTCTGCACTGAGGGATTGACCACTAACGCCAAAAAGTTGGAGGCTGTCACCACCTGATCCAGCCCCTGGAATGTGAACTAGCTGAGATCATTTTTGGGATTCTGTTTTTATTACAGAGAGGTTTGCAAAGATAGGCCGACCTTTTATCAAACTTCCGCAAATCGAAGTAGATGAGGAGGAGCAAGGGACCTCAGAAGGAGTTCGCTCAACCAAAGGACCTCAAAAGTCCCAAGAGTCCATAGAGGTTGAATGCACTGACCAATGTGAACAGGCTTTTATCCAGTTGAAGTGGAGTTTAACTAAAACTCCGGTATTAGTCTATGCTTACTCAGCCAAGCTCTATGAACTGCATGTTGATGCCAGCAGAGATAGGATGTGTACTGTTACGTGAGCCAAAGTCAAAGCCAAAGCCAAGAAAGCTTGAGATGCTTCTAATGTCAAAAGTCAGCAAAACAATATTAACTATGACCTGGGAGTAAGGGTCCATGATCTTCAGCCGGGACACAGAGTGTTGCCAAAAAACCTGGAACCCTCTGGATAGCATAAGATAGCTGACTGGAGTACAATGCCTCTGAAGAGGTGGCATCAAAATCATCTACTGCCTCTGAGTGAGGCCATCAGAGTACCTGTAAGCACCAAGATGCCAAAAATAAAAGAAGATTTGAAGCAATCAGGAGTAAGAGCTCTTGCTATGCAGTGGCACAATAAAGGACTAGAGATAGGGTTTTTCTTGGGAAATTCTGGAGAGATCTGGGTCTTTTGCTGGAAGAAACTAACCCATACAGACATGTGGTCTTGGCTGGAACTGTACACAGACCAGGGTGTCATCTCAGAGTGGTGCAGGGACCAGAGAGCATGGACCTGTTGCTTTTGCTGAGCCTGTGATTGCTGAACTGGGACCAGAGCTGGGAAGACCCATTGCTGTGAGTGTTTACAGCAAGGACCTGAGCTGAGAGACAGAACCTGAGGGCCTGTTTGGGAGGGCTGAGTACCTGAGGACCGCAGACCTCCAAGTATTCTGGACCAGATTCCTGTGTACAAGGACATCCATGTGCAGTTGAGTAGTGTGAAGACACAAGTGGTTACCCAGAGTAACCGAAGTTTTACAGCAGCCTGTTGATAGCGTGTACCTGTTATAGGTGACACGGCCTCTAGCAGTGAGGGAGATAGTGTTTATATACTCGATAGATAGCATAGATAGTTAGATAGATAGATAGATAGATAGATAGATAGATAGATAGATAGATAGATAGATAGATAGATAGATAGATAGATAGATAGATAGATAGAGTAAATAGTGTAAATAGTATATTGTAGAGAGGCGAGCCCACTGTTTATTTTAGCCTTTTAAGCCAGATTTTTGGAGAGGCAGGCATGCTGATTGCACAGGTGTGGGTTGGGTTTCTAATCAAACTGGGGTTAGAGCTCAGGACGCCACCCAACAGACAGGAGATCTGTGCATTGGAGTCAGAAGGACTCCCATCTCTCTAGGAGTCAAACAGGCTGCATGAGGCAGCCAGAATGTGCATGTCTGCAGGAGGCAGATGTAGTCCACGACAGAGCACCAAGGAGCTGATCATGAGTACAGTAAGCTATGAGAGAGCTTGAGTAGAAGGAAACCCTTGTGTTGGTCTGAGAAGCAGACCTCAGGCCTAGGCTTGAGGCCTGAAGCAGCCGTGTGGCAAGTGAGTAAGCTAGGAGACTGAAGTATTCTGATTGTGCAAGTTACAGTAATGGTGGAACCCCTGCATGGGAAATTGCTGTATTTTGTGAATTTTTCTATTCCTTTAACCAGTTACCACCCTCCCACCATCAAATGACGACGGGGCGGTGCGGCTCTCATTCTGGAACGACGTTATATGATGGCGTCCCAGAACGGCAATGGCAGCCACGCTGTATTGCTAGGACACGGTGCGACCCTGATCTCTGTAAAGAGCCGCATCCGCGGCTCTTTAACCATGTGATCAGCTGTGTCCAATAACAGCCGGTCACATGTAAACACAGAGATGCCAGTAATCGGCGCTCCTCACCTCACACTGACAGAGTGTGTGGCGAGGAGAGCCGATCTCCTCACAGGGGACATCTGTACATGTAATCAGGGCACTGACCATCAGTCACCCCGATTACAATAGCGACACCAGTGCCACAAATCAGTATCGGGGATGAGTGCCCACCAGTGCCAGCAATCACTGCCATAAGTGCCACAAATCAGTGATTAGTGATGCCAGTCAGTGCTGGCTATCAGTCCCGCCTATCAGTGCTGTCCATCAACGCCCATCAGTGTCGCCCATCAGTGCACATCAGTGAAGGAGAAAAATTACTTAATTACAAAATTTACTGACAGAAACTAAGTAAAAAAAAATGTTTTTCAAATTTTTTTTAGTAAAAAATAAAAAACCCAGCAGTGATTAAATACCACCAAAAGAAAGTTCTATTTGTGTGAAGAAAATTCAAAAAATTTCATCTGGGTACAGTGTAGCATGACCGCGCAATTGTCATTCAAAGTGCAATAGTGCTGAAAGCTGAAAAATGGCCTGGGCAGGAAGGGGGTGTAAGTGCCCTGCAGGCAAGTGGTTAAATAAAAGTGGGCTACCATGCCCTTAAAAATGCAGTTCTGGACTGACGCAATTTCTTGAAAATGCATGTGCCACTTGATTCTAATCACCCCGATCTTAAAATATATACAGTATATAAGGTCCACTTTTTAGCCTTCACCCCAAGGTTCTAAGCCACCTAGCTAATTGAATGACATACTTACTGATCTCTGTGTAGGATTTTCATTCCGAAAGCATATAACAATGATCCTGAAAGCCTATTTAAAAATTGTTTAATTGCAGAAATATGGGGGCTCAAGTTTTTAACATAACTGTAATCAATCCTAGTCTTCAATAACTATTCTTCAAAAATGCTGTGGTTAGGAACAGGTAACTAGATTAAACAGTCACATGGATGATATCTATTTACCTATGGAAAACCTAAAGTAGGCCTAAAATCAGATATATGTAGTGAGCATGCACGCAAGTGATGTGCCGTTGTAACACTTCCAGGTATTTATATCTCTTGTAATGACATTACTTAGAGGGCCACTTTAAACTTGCCATAGGAGTTAGTAAATAGTCGGATGGGCATACATGAGTTCTTCATCATCTCACAATGTCTCCTGGGTTTGCTTTCACGAAATGGGATATTGGCTATACTTTATTATATGCACACTAAAATATGTGCAGTTTGTATAGACTTCTTTCTGAAGTCTAACTTTGGAATACATCCTGCCATCTGCTTGAGGGATTTCCCAGCAATGGGGAATTAAATGTGACTCAGGTTCATCAGCTACAATGCTCCAATGTAATCCTATATATTGAGAACACAATGACTGCTCTAGACTCTGCAGGGTGCAGGTACAGTACACAATACAGACCCTTCCTACACCTTATAGCGAGCACACCGCTGCTCATTACAAGAGCAAAGAAAGTCATTCAGTCTACTGGGAGTTCATAGACATTAGGTATGATTCAGTAAAAATGAAATGTGCAAAAAGCAGCAACAAATCCCTATAATGGGTACAATTACAATTCAGGATGTTGGCAATAATTTTTGGTGTATATAATTTTTTATTGCGTGTTGATAGGTTAAACTGTGCATCTTTCCTTTTAAAAAAATTGACTTTTAGAGTTAGGAGAGGGTTGGGTGCCCCGTACTTCTTGAGGAAACACCACTTTGGGTTAAATTGGAAGCAGTGGATTGTGCACCAATGTCTATACATGACCTTCTGTGGCTACGTCCCTCCGCCAGAACCAATCTATCTAATCCTATCACACAGCACTCTTTGTGGATCTGGGGTTATCTTAAGTACTGGAGGCCTACTCTCTCCACATCTATTTTTACTATCTATATTACGCAACCCCTCTTTCACTCATGAATGCGAAGCAACTCTGGTCTTTAGCCACTTCCTGTCCAGCGATGTATCGGTATGGGAAAGGTGATATATCGGTCATCTCTGACCGAGATATAATTTTTTTCAGCGAGAGATTCCCTTCACTGTAAAAACAGCTGTATTATTTTTACAGGAGGCAGAAGGGAGTCCTCCCTTCCCTCTGCCGCTTTTACCGGGCCCTCCCAAGGGAGCCCAGTAAGTGTGCAACTGGTGCCTCCAGAGTGCCTTGTTATATCCTTCAGAGTGCCCCCCCTAGTATAGTAGTACTGAAGGTACACTTTGTAGGATATAAGGGGGACACTCAGGAGGATGTAAGGGGCACGCTGGAGGATGTCAGGGGGCATTCTGAAGGATGTAATTGGGAGCTTTGGAGAATGTAAGGGGCACTCTGGAAGTACTAAGTTAGTACCATCAGTGTACCCCTTTACATCCTCCAAAGTTCCTCCTTATTACTACTAACAGACTCTGGAGTTACTAAGGATGCACCATGGAGGATGTAAGGGGGCTCTCTGAAAGCACTAATATAAGGGGGCACTCTGGAGGCACTAATATAAGAGGGCGCTCTGGAGGCACTAATATAAGGGGGCACTCTGGAGGATGTAGAGGGAGCACTCTGGAGGATATAAGGGGGCTCTGATGTAAGGTGGCAAGCTAGGATCATGGATGTAAGGGGGATTCTGATTTATATGGGGAATGCTGGGGACTTTGATGTAAGGGGAGACTATGATGTGAATGTGGTGCTTATTCTGACTGCTGCACATATGTTGTCTTGTTTGCTACTGACCTCTGCACTTTATAGACTGTGCTGTATATAGACCCGACCAAGGTGTTTGTTGTCTCAACAGTTGCCAGTTTTAATGACGTTGTTCTGTAAGACAAAAATATAATTTTTGTGTTCTTAAAAATAAATATAATGGAAACTTTTAATTTAAAAAAGTGACTTTGTCCTGAGGTTTATTTGAGTCTGTAAAGTTGTCAGTTGTGGTGCAGTAATTAGTATTTTGTGGATGCAAAGATTTTAGCATATGTGTGCAGTGTACAGTAGGTGACCGCAATATTGTGTCAATCTCGCTGCTGTTATCGGTGATATTTGACACCTGGGAGCCCCGTCGCAGGAGCCAGCGCCGAGCTGGCTCGCTCATTGGGAAAGGAAAACTGTGTATTTTCCTTTCCCGATGAGCGACAATCATTGCTGACAGGTGTCTGGTATGAATCATGAGGGGGAACGCCGTGCCAAATTTTAAATAAAAAACGGCATGGGTCCCCTCCCCCTCTGAACCGTACCAGGCCGCATGCCATCAACATGGGGGGTGGGCGCTTTGGGGCAGGGGGGCACCCTGCGTTTTTTTCGGAGTAGGGGGTTCCCCTTAAAACCCATACCAGACCTAAGGGCCTGGTATGCCCCTGGAGGGGAACCCATGCCGTTTTTTTATTTAAAATTTGGCTCGGCGTTCCCCCTCATGATTCATACCAGACACCTGTCAGCAATGCTTGTCGCTCATCGGGAAAGGAAAAAACAGTTTTCCTTTCCCGATGAGCGAGCCCTGCGTGAGGTGTATAGTATCCTGTCGTCGAGAACTAACGCTGGATGGGATTGCGCTGGAAACACATTCTCGCAGTCAGGTACTGTACACAGCAGGCGCGGATTCTGTTTAATCCCCCTTTAAAATCCTCCCACTGACCATGACCATTGTTCGCCATGGCGCACATAATTACTTAACAGCCAGAACTTATTTTTCGGTTCTTTCCCAGTGTGCCCTATGTCTTTCATAACACTTTTCTTGCTCACACTTTGTTACACTGTTTTGACTTTTAAATTGTAAAGCCAGGCAGATTACTTATCATGAGTATTGTTAATGTTTATATATTGTTTATATTGTTTAATGGCTAAGTTCGCCTTTGGGAATATGTTACTTGTTGATCAGCACTCTCGTAGTCCTTTGATGCTTCCACTAGCTTTCTACCTGAAAAAACTTGAGGAAGTGTCTGCAGGAGCCTGACATTGCAACCGTGATCCACTGATGAGTGTAGGCTCCTGTGGAAAAATGCACATTTTGTTTCCTGCACAGATATATGCATCTATTGTTTGTTCCCTAATGTTGAATTGAACCTTTAAATAGTGATTTTTTATTTTTAATAGAAGTTTCTGATATATTTCAGTTTGTCAGTTTCATGTTTTGTCAGTAAAGTAAGTCATCGGGGGTTGGCAATACAGGTTATTAGTGTATCCACTGACACTAGCACTGGGGGTTATCAATGTGTCCACTGACACCTATGTAGGGGGTTACTTTCTAATACTGACGCCAATGCTGTGGACTGTTATTACTTTCACTTATACAGTACAAATACTGAAGGTTATTAGTGCATCCACTGACACCAATGCAGAGGGTTATTATTGCATCCATTGACACCAATGAAGGGGGTCACTATTACTGACATCAATGCTGAGGGTTATCATTACCGCAACTGTCACCAATGCTGGGGGTTATCATTGTGTCCACTGACACCAATGGCAGGGGTATTTGCTGCAACCACTGACAGCAATGCAAGGGGTTACTACTATTACCGACACCAAATTTTGAGGGTTATTTCTATGGCAACTGAAACTAATGCTGGGGGTTATTAATAATGTCACTGAGACCAATGATGTGCTTATTTAAAGTGGAGTTCCACCCCAAAAAAATGTCATTAATGTGTATGAAAAATTAAAAAAAAAAAACATTTGGAAAAAAATTTGTTTTTTTTACTTACCTTTTTATGCCTGTTGCTATGTGGTCCCTCGAAATCTGCCTCCTTCAGTGCTTGGGCTCCTGATGTCACTTCCCTCGGTGCAGGAAGGGAAATCACCTCTCCCCCCTCCCTTTAGACAATCATCTGGGACACTAATGTAAGGGGGCACCCTGGAGGATGTAGAGGGAGCACTCTGGAGGATATAAGGGGGCTCTGATGTAAGGTGGCTCTGATGTAAGGTGGCAAGCTAGGATCATGGATGTAAGGGGGATTCACCGCGCACCGAGCTCCGATTCAAATCCAGTCGCATCCGTGATGCACCGATTCGTTCCAGCGTGCCCCAGTTGTCTTTTGGCCTCATTTCTTTCCATGCTCCACAGTCCGGTTCGTTGTCAGTCGCAGTTTCGGCACACCGAGTCATGCCTCTGCCATGGCAAATCATTTTACTCATTTCATTTCACAGTGCTGCACTGCGAATTTGAATCCAGCCGCATCCGCGATGCACCGATTCGTTCCAGCATGCCCTAGTTGTTTTGGCCTCATTTTATTCCATGCTTCACAGCCCGGCTCATTGTCTGTCGCAGCCACGGCGCACCGATTTGTGTCTCTGTCATGGCAAATCATTTCACTCATTTAATTTTCACGTACCTATCGCTCCAAGTCTAATCCAGTTGCTTCCGCTACACACCGACTCGTTCCGGCATGTTTCAGTTGTTTTGTTTCATTTTCACACCGTGCTCCACAGTCCGGTCCATTGTCAGTCGTAATCACGGCACACTGATTCGTGCCTCCGTCATGGTGATCATTTCACTCATATAATTTCGCGTACCTGGCACTCCGATTCGGGTCCACTCTCATCAGCAACGCACCAATTCGCACTCAGCATTTCACTCTTAAAGGTTTTACTCTCATGTTGTCTGTCTTTACCTGAGGTTTGGCAGTCGCTTTGTGTCGAGTGCATCTTCTAGTATCTTGGCATAGCTCCACTGATGTTCGATGTCAGTTGCCTCTACGACGCAACAGTCCAAAAAAAAAAAAGGGGAACAGCCTCATCTTTTCATGTCACCCCTAATATAGGCTCTGGTCGATCAAAGTTTCAACCTCAAAAACAAAGGACTTCGCATCTAGGGCACAAGTCACCCAGAGCCATGTCACAATCCGGCAGCGAAGACCTCACGTCAGCCCCTCTGTCACCTTCCCCGGTTTCAGAAAGCAACAGCGTGCAGTCCCTCAGGGGATGGACTATCCCCAAGTTGACGGCCAGGAAGGCGAGCTCTTCAGGCTCCTTATCCCTTCGCCAGCTACAGATGGGCCCAGCACCCAGCGGGTGTCTCTCCAGTCTATATCTGCCGATATCTCTCAGCTTCACACCATGGTGTCATCCCTGTCTACCAAAGTCACAGACATTCAAACCAAAGGGGCACTCTTGGAGGGTCGCCACGGCCATCCCTGACTCGGTCGCAGTCCAGGTTCTGACACCCCCTCCTGCAGGTTCCACAGGGTAGAGTTCCACTATCTCCCCAGCACACTTGGTTCCAGACAGCATCAGGAAGGACATTCTGGACGGCAAGGACGGCAACCTTGCCTGCCCCCTCATTTCAGTCCACGACCTGGCAAAAAATAAATAAATAAATCTTATGCCTGGGGAGATGTATCACTGGTCCCAGATCCCAGGCGCAACCACAAATTATCCGTAGCAGAGTTTACCTTTGGAATGCCGAGGGATGTCCTGAACTCAGCCAGTCCCAGCAGGAGGGAAGAACTGGACCTGTATCTCTACACTGTGGTAGACCTAGGCTATGAATACGGAGGGTTCGCGTTTTACGATTATCACAGTTCTTTTGCTTTTAAGCTTCTACCCATCCACCTGTCCCTCTGGTGCTGGCATGGCATTAAACGGAAAGAGTCATACTACTTCGCTACCAAACTGACCTTTGGCTCTAAGAGTAGCCCCTGGCTCTTCGACACTTTCGCCCAGTCCCTCACCTGGATACTGTCGCACCAAACTTAGTGTCAAAAGTCATCCATTACTTGGATGACTTCTTGCTAATCCCACAGCCTGGTGTGATCCCAGGAGACCTCGATAGGTTAAGAGTCATTTTTGGGAATCTCAATATATCCATTGCGGAACACAAAGTGGAAGGCCCAACACACTCCATCTTCTTCCTTGGAGTCAACCTAGACACTTGCTCCATGCCGGCCAGCCTCTCCCTCAACAAACTGACCCGCATCAGGACAGTTCTTCAAAACTTCACCCATACACAGGGGTGTACTAAGAAGCAGCTTCAATCCCTCTTGGGAATGCTCAATTTTACAATGAAGATCATTCCCCAGGGTCGATCTTTTGTTTCATGCCTCCTGGTCTTCCTTTCCCAGACACTGGACCCCGATCAGATCCTTAGCATAGACGCTGCGGCGGTAGCGGATCTGTCAATGTGGGAGGAGTTCCTTACTATTTGGAACGGAATAACCATGCTTATACCATCAGTATCGCCCTGATCACCGCAGGTAGTGACAGATGCCACAGCCTCCACAGGCTTCGCTGCAATTTTTGGCCACCATTGGTTTGCGGGTTCATGGCCCCCAGAGATACTCCTAATCCCCGGGTTTATCCGGTCTTCCTCTCTGTTTGAACTATACCCGATCGTGGCAGCCGCTCAGCTCTGGGGTCATATACGGACTGGACAAACTGCGGCCTTCGCCACCGACAACTAGGCCACGGATGATATTATTAATAAAGGCAGGTCCAAGTCACTCCCAATTATGTCCTTCCTATGCAGGCTGGTACAACTATCTCTACAACACCAGTTTAACGCCCACCGCACGTTAATTCCAGGCAAGTGCAACCTCGCAGCAGACACACTGTCCCACTTTAATTTCATTTCTTTTCAGCAGAAATTTACAGCGCGACCCAGCTCATCAATCAGTCTTTATCCCGCGACACACTCAAAGCCTACCACACAGCCTGGAACGTATTCAGAAAATTACTAGCATCCTGTTCCACGGCAACATCAACAGACACCAAGCACATACTGGCTTTATCTCATGTTGCCATAATCAATTGGCCCTATATATATATATATATATATATATATATATATATATATATATATATACACAGTCAAGTGTTTGTCCTGAAACTAAAATTGATACATTTGTATTGAAGCAGGATTTGTATCGTTTTTTTAGACATGTTCGCTTAAAATCTTTCTTCTTCTATAGACCTGCTACTAATGATCAGCTCACTAGCGCTGTCTATTTCTAATTTACAGCTAAAAAACAAAAGTAATTTTGTTCCACCTACCTCTTGTGCAGCAGCTGAGTTATTTATTAGCAGGGAAGAGGAGGACATTGATTTATTTTTACGGAACCATTCAATGAGGGATCATATACCTAATAACCTTAGTCAGGAGAAAGTTATAGCTCTTACTGCCCTATCTGCTCGCAGGGAAATCACTATCAAGCCTGTCGATAAGGGTGGCTCTATAGTGATAATGGATACAGATCAATATGAGTGGGAGATCTACAGGCAATTGGCGGATTCCAATGCATATACTAGCCTTCAGACTAATCCCACATACTGTGTGTTAAACAGAATAAAAACTATTGTAGCACAGGTAGTACGACAAAATATTATTGACATTAATACACAGTCATATTTAATTTCTGAACATCCTGTCACCCTGATTATTTATATGCGACCCAAAATCCACAAGGATTCTAAAAATCCCCCTGGACGTCCAATTGTTTCCAGTACCGACTCAGTGACTGCCATTGGCTAAATATTTGGACAAGTGCTTAACACCACTAATTGTCCATACCCGCTCGTACATACGAGATACTAAAGATTTTTTGAACAAAATTCAAAACATTATATTACCTCCTGGCTCGGTACTGGTCACATGGGATGTGGCTAATTTATATACGGCTATTCCACACACTCTTGGCCTAGAAGCTTGCAAACATTTATTAAACAGGTCTAAAACATACACACCTGCACAAATGTATTTCCTTATGGATTTGCTGAATATAGTTTTGGAGTAAAATTTCTTTCTATTTAAGGATAGCTATTATTTGCAGCTCGCTGGAGCAGCGATGGGTTCAAATGTGGCACCTCCATATGCCAATGCATTTATGGACATGTTAGAGCAGGCATTTATTTACAATTGTACACTTTTCAATGAAAATTGTACAGTATGGTACAGGTTCATTGATGACGCCTTCACCATCTGGATGGGCAATCTTGAATCATTATCTTTGTTCAATACGTATTTAAATTTACTGATTCCAGGCCTGAAATTTAACATGTTGGTTAACCAGGAGGAAACTCCATTCTTAGTTACATTATTATCCATTAACTCCTTCAGATCAGCGCTATAGCCGAATGACGGCTACAGAGCGGATCTGCTTTGCCGGGAGTATGTCTATTGACGTCCTCCCCTTTGCAGGCTCGCCACGCACCCTGAAGGGCAGCACGTGGTGCGCTGTGATCACCTGAGTCAATGAGACTTGGATGATCACAGATCCGACAAAGGGGCCGATCCCGGCCCCTTACCACGTGATCAGCTGTCAGCCAATAACAGCTGATCACGGCATGTAAACAGAGGATCGGTAATAGGTTTTTTTCTTCTTGCACTTACAGTGTGAGGAGAAAAAAAAGCAGATGACCGGCTTCTGTTTGCAGGGACATCGGTCCCAAAGAGGAACAGCATGTTATATGCCCACCAGTACCGCCTGCCAGTGCCACAAATCAGTGCCCACAGTGCCCACCAATCAGTGCCCACAGTGCCCACGTTACTTAAGTGCCAGCAATCAGTGCCACCTATCAGTGCCCACAAGTGCCACCTATTAATGCCCACCAGTGGTGCCAATTAGTGCCTCATCAGTGCCACCTAGCAGTGCTGCCTATCAGTGTCACCTACCAGTGCCGATCAGTGCCCATCACTGCCTCCCATCAGTGTCCATCATTGCCACCCATCAGTGCCCATCATTGCCACCTATTAGTGCCCTTCAGTGCCACCTATCAATGGCCTTCAGTGCCGCCCATCAGTGCCACCTCTCAGTGCCAACCGATGCCACCTATCAGTGCCCACCAGTGCTGCCTTTTAGTGCCCATCAGTGCAGCCTTATTAGTGCCCATTAGGGATGAGCCGAACACCCCCCGGTTCGGTTCGCACCAGAACCTGCGAACGGACCGAAAGTTCGCACGAACGTTAGAACCCCATTGACGTCTATGGGACTCGAACGTTCGAAATCAAAAGTGCTCATTTTAAAGGCGAATTTGCATGGTATTGTCCTAAAAAGGGTTTGGGGACCCGGGTCCTACCCCAGGGGACATGTATCAATGCAAAAAAAACTTTTAAAAATGGCCGTTTTTTCGGGAGCAGTGATTTTAATGATGCTTAAAGTAAAAAAAAAAAAAGTGAAATATTCCTTTAAATATCGTACCTGAGGGGTGTCTATAGTATGCCTGTAAAGTGACGCGTGTTTCCCGTGTTTAGAACAGTCCCTGCACCAAATGTCATTTTTAAAGGAAAAAATCTCATTTAAAACTGCTTGCGGGTTTAATGTAATGTCGGGTCCTGGCAATATGGATGAAAATCAGTGAGACAAATGGCATGGGTACCCCCCAGTCCATTACCAGGCCCTTTGGGTCTTGTATGGATATTAAGGGGAACCCCGCACCCAAATTAAAATAAGGAAAGGTGTGGGGCCACCAGGCCCTATATACTCTGAACAGCAGTATACAGGCTGTAGGTTTGTTGTTAAGTAGAATCTCTTTGTAATTTTGAACGGGTACATTTTTAACGTGTTTAGCTCCAGCCAAAAAATCTTTTTTAAGCTTTTTGGAAAAAATAGGGAAGGGTTATCACCCCTGTGACATTTGTTTTGCTGTCTTTCCTCCTCTTCAGAAGATTTCACCTCACTTTTTGTCCCAATGGATTGGAAAGCATCAGTGGAAAGGAGAAATGTTTTTCCCATATTAACTCTTACAGGAGAGAATTTCCCTTCCTAGGGGTAGATTTAATCTCACTTCCTGTTGTCTCCTTCCGTTTGCAAGTAGGAGTCGTTTGTAAGTTAGTTGTTTGAAAGTAGGGTCCTGCCCTATATACTCAGCAGAAATTTGGGCCTTAGGTGTTGCTGTGGCCACAACACTGTAAGCCCTCACAGGGCTCTGCTGTGAAATATTAGATCAAGAATTGTAATTACATGCCCCTGTTGAACAGGAGCTGAAAAATTAGGCCTTAGGCACTGGTGCTGGTGCCACAACACTGCAACCCCTCACAGACACTCTAGTTGGAATGCAGAAACGAGCCCTGCTGCAAAGTATTGCATCAAAAATTGTAATTACACGCCCCTGTTAAACAAGGGCTGAAAAATTGGGCCTTAGGCACTGGTGCTGGTGCCACAACACTGCAACCCCTCACAGACACTCTAGTTGGAATGCAGGAACGAGCCCTGCTGCAAAATATTACATCAAAAATCGTAATTACACGCCCCTGTTAAACAGGGGCAGAAAAAATGGGCCTTAGGCACTGGTGGTGGCGCCCAGAACCAAAAATGCTCTTACAAGCTATCAGCGTGATGATTGAGGAGAAAGAGCATAATTACTCAGGAATAGTCACTCAGCATCAGCATAGGCAGTCTTTGAAGGGATCTGAGATTTAAAAAAAAATTATTCAGTTACATCAGCATCAGGTGCTTGGTAGCTGGTGGTGATCCAAGACTCATTCATTTTTATGAAGGTCAGTCGATCGACCGAGTCAGTGGACAGACGCACCCTGTGATCGGTTACCACGCCTCCAGCAGCACTGAATGTGCGTTCCGAAAGAACGCTGGATGCAGGACAGGCCAGTAGCTCAATTGCATACTGTGCAAGCTCTGGCCAGTGATCCATCCTCAAGACCCAGTAACCCAGAGGATTTTCGGTGGGAAAGGTGTCCAAGTCTGATCTTGCCCCTAGGTATTCCTGCACCATGTAAAACAGACGCTGGCGATGGTTGCTGGAACCGATCATACCTTGGGGCTGCGGACCAAAAAATTGTCTGAACGCATCGGTCAGACGGCCACCTTCTCCACCGCTCCTTCTTTGACTGACCGAAGCCTCAGCAACACGTTGTCCAGAAACAGGAGTTTGTAACCTCCCAGTCTCTGGGAACGCGTTGCACAGACCTTTCTGCAAGGCCTCCCGAAGATGTTTCATCCTCTGCTCCCTCTGCGATGGCAAGATAAGGTCCGCAACCTTACCCTTGTAACGTGGATCAAGGAGGGTTGCCAGCCAGTATTGGTCCTTCTCCTTGATACCACGAATACGAGGATCCTTACGCAGGCTTTGCAGGATCAGGGAGGCCATGCAGCGTAGGTTTGCTGAGGCATTCGGTCCGGAGTCCTCTGGGTCACTAAGGACGACATGGTCCGCAGCCACCTCCTCCCAGCCACGTACAAGTCCATGTGTTTCTTGGGACTGATCCCTTAAAGACTGCTGCTGATGCTGAGTGCCAGGCTCCACCTCCATACTGACACAATCTTCCTCCTCCTCCTCCTCCTCTTCCTCCTCGTCCTCTTCCTGTGTGATCGGCGGGCACGCAGGAACACTGTCTGGATAAAGGGGGCCTTGAGAGCTAAGGAAGTCCTCCTCTTCCTGCCTCTGTTCTGCCTCAAGTGCCCTGTCCATTATTCCACGCAGCGTGTGCTCCAACAGGTGGACAAGGGGGACAGTGTCACTGATGCATGCACTGTCACTGCTCACCATCCTCGTGGCCTCCTCAAATGGTGACAGGACAGTGCATGCATCCCTGATCATGGCCCACTGGCGTGGGGAAAAAAAACCAAGCTCCCCTGACCCTGTCCTGGTGCCATAGTCGCACAGGTACTCATTGATGGCCCTCTGCTGCGTGTGCAGCCGCTGCAGCATGGCCAACGTTGAGTTCCACCTGGTGGGCATGTTACAGATTAGGCGGTTCTTGGGCAGGTTAAATTCCTTTTGGAGGTCCGTCAGCTGAGCACTGGCATTATATGACCGGCGGAAATGCACACAGACTTTCCTGGCCTGCCTCAGGACATCCTGTAAGCCTGGGTACCTGCCCAAGAACCGCTGCACCACCAAGTTAAGGACGTGAGCCAAACAGGGCACATGGGTCATTTGTCCCTGTCGGAGGGCAGAGAGGAGGTTGGTGCCATTGTCACAAACCACCATTCCTGCCTTAAGTTGGCGTGGCGTCAACCACCTCTGAACCTGCCCCTGCAGAGCTGACAGAACCTCTGCCCCAGTGTGGCTCCTGTCCCCCAAGCACACCAGCTCAAGCACCGCATGGCATCTTTTGGCCTGCGTACTTGCGTAGCCCCTTGAACGACTACGGAGCACCGCTGGTTCCGAGGAAGAGGCCATGGAGGAAGAAGAAGAGGAGGGGGTGGAGGAGAGAGGTGTGTCACAATCATTAGCATTTTGGAGGCGTGGTGGCGGAACAACCTCCAACACTACTGCACCTTGTCCTGCATCCTTCCCAGCTGCCAGCAGAGTCACCCAATGCGCCGTGAAACTTAGGTAACGTCCCTGTCCATGCCTGCTGGACCATGAGTCAGCGGTAATATGCACCTTACCGCTGACCGCCCTGTCCAGCGAGGCATGGACATTGCCTTCCACATGCTGGTAGAGAGCCGGAATCGCCTTCCGTGAGAAAAAGTGGCGTTTGGGTACCTGCCACTGAGGAACTGCACATTCCACAAACTCACGGAAGGGGGCAGAGTCTACCAACTGAAAAGGCAGCAGTTGAAGTGCTAGCAATTTTGCCAAGCTAGCATTCAACCGCTGGGCATGTGGATGGCTGGGAGCAAACTTCTTTCGGCGGTGCAGCAGCTGGGGCAGGGAAATTTGCCTGGTACAATCTGACGTCGGTGTACCAAAATCAGATTGCCCACAAGTACGTGGCTGTGACACACCTAATTCTACACCTTCATTCCTCTCAGTGCAGGTCTCAGAGAGGACTGAAGGTCTAGTGGGGTTGGAAATCTCAGCTGATGAGGAGCAAGCAGAGGTCCTCTTTGTTCTTTGGTGTGGGTCTTTTAGATACGCTTGCCAACGAACTGCAAGGCAGGTCAACATATGTCTGGTCAAGCATGTGGTACCCAAGCGGGAGATGTTTTGGCCACGCAAGATACGCTTGAGACATATGTTGCAAATAGCAGCGGTGCGATCTGATGCACTCGTCTCAAAAAAGGCCCACACCAAAGAACTTTTTGAATAACGCGCAGAGACTGCAGCGCCCTGCACATGTGGAGCTTTGGGGTGTGATGCAGTCAATGTGCTGCCCTTAGGCTGGCCCCTGGAGGGCATCCTGCCTCGTTGGTGATGTGCCGCCTCCTCCTCCTCCTCCTCCTCTCTCCTATCAGGCACCCACGTTGAGTCAGTGACCTCATCATCCCCTCCCTCCTCATCACTGGAGCAAACCTGGCAGTATGCTGCAGCAGGGGGAGCATGACTGCCAGATTGCTGTCCTTCTTGGGCACCCCCTCTGTCCGTGCTCGTGTTACTGCCTTCATCGAGCTCAGTATCATCATCAGAGCCTTCCAAACGCTGGGCATCCTCCTGGAGCATGTACCCAACACTGTGGTCAAACAGTTCAAGAAACTCCTCAGGAGGACATGGTGGGGCTAGGGAAGGAGTCACTGATGACATTGAGCCGAGGGAAGAGGCCGCTGCTTTGCCAGACAAAGTACCCTGGGCATGGGTGAGAGAGGATGAGGAGGATGAGGACGGCTTGGTCATCCACTCGACCAAGTCTTCCGCATGTTGCGGCTCAACATGGCCAGCTGCCGAAAAAAAGGCCAAGCGTGTCCCATGGCCACGTGCTGATGAGGATGCACCGTCTCCACGACCAGCACTAGACACAGAGCCTGCTTGCCCTCTCTTATTGGCTTGTGACTGTCTGCCTCTCCTTCTTGGCCTTCCAGACAATGGCCTGTAGCTGCACTAAGCTGGGATATATATATATATATATATATATATACAGTATATATATATATGTACTGATACTGCAGCTAGCAAAATCAACTGCCTGCCTGTAGTATGAGAACACCACCAACCTTCTACAGGTAGCTTTAGCTGAACACTGTGAGGTGGACGCACCCCACTAACTTGTAGGTTTAGCAGAACACTGTGAGCAAAACGCACTGTACTAACTGTAAATAGTCTAGCTGCCTGACTGTGGTACTAATAGGATCAAAAGAACACCAGCAATTTTCTTTAAAATACTGTAACAAGACAAGCCTGCCTGTCAGTAAGAAGATAACAGGAACGGATCTAGCTGAGCACTGTGAGCAGGACGCACCCCACTAGCTTGTAGGTTTAGCTGAACACTGTGAGGTGGACGCACCCCACTAACTTGTAGGTTTAGCTGAACACTGTGAGCAGGACGCACCCCACTAACTTGTAGGTTTAGCAGAACACTGTGAGCAGGACGCACTGCACTAACTGTAAATAGTCTAGCTGCCTGACTGTGGTACTAATAGGATCAAAAGAACACCAGCAATTTTCTTTAAAATACTGTAACAAGACAAGCCTGCCTGTCAGTAAGAAGATAACAGGAACGGATCTAGCTGAACACTGTGAGCAGGACGCACCCCACTAGCTTGTAGGTTTAGCTGAACACTGTGAGGTGGACGCACCCCACTAACTTGTAGGTTTTGCTGAACACTGTGAGCAGCACGCACCCCACTAACTTGTAGGTTTAGCTGAACACTGTGAGCAGGACGCACCCCACTTACTTGTAGGTTTAGCAGAACACTGTGGGCAGGACGCACTGCACTAACTGTAAATAGTCTAGCTGCCTGACTGTGGTACTAATAGGATCAAAAGAACACCAGTAATTTTCTTTAAAATACTGTAACAAGACAAGCCTGCCTGTCAGTAAGAAGATAACAGGAACGGATCTAGCTGAACACTGTGAGCAGGACGCACTGCACTAAATGTAAATAGTCTAGCTGCCTGACTGTGGCACTAATAGGATCAAAAGAACACCACTAATTTTCTTCAAAATACTGTAACAAGACAAGCCTGCCTGTCAGTAGGAATATAACAGGAACGGATCTAGCTGAACACTGTGAGCAGGACGCACTGCACTAAATGTAAATAGTCTAGAAGATAACAGGAATGGATCTAGCTAAACTGAATACAGTGTATATATATATATATGCAACACCTGGGATGCATATATATACACAATACACTTTAAGTGCAGCTAACTGACTGACTGTCCTGCCTAATCTAGCTAACTCAAATGAAATGACACTGTCTCTCTCTCTCTCTAAGCACACCAAAACACACTGCACAGGGCCGCCGTGCAGGCGGCCTTATATAGTGTGGGGCGTGTACTAAATCCCCTGAGCCATAATTGGCCAAAGCCTCCTTGGCTTTGGCCAATTATGGCTCTCTGTTAAGGCGGCGCTGTGATTGGCCAAGCATGCGGGTCATAGTGCATGCTTGGCCAATCATCAGCAAGCAATGCACTGCTTTCCCGCAGTGAATTATGGGCCGTGACGCGCCACACGAATTTGGCGCGAACGGCCCATATCGTTCGCAATTCGACGAACAATCGAACAGCCGATGTTCGAGTCGAACATGGGTTCGACTCGAACAAGAAGCTCATCCCTAGTGCCCATCAGTGCCGCCTATCAATGCCCATCAGTGCAGCCTATCAGTGCCCATCAGTGTAACCTCATCAGCATACATTGTAATGGAAATTTGTAAGTTCTGTATATAATTGTATTGTGTTTTGTGTGTGTCGCACACCGCCCTCACTGTGCACACGGCACTAATAATGTTTTCAGTACATGTTTACATTCTTTTGAGTCCTGATTAGAATTAGCCTGCCTATGTAACGCCCTTTGTTACCATAAACGTACAATTGTAATATTAATGTGATACCTACGTAATCATGTGCATAAAAACCTTCAATTGCGTCATAATAAAGCAGAACAGTTATTTGGAAAGATGTTGAGCATATCTTTTGTGTCTGTTCCCTACTGCAGTAGTTATTATTAATTTGGAAGCACTAATCAATATGAGGATAGGAGTTGCCTATCATCAATTTAACCGAGTCAGCATGGCGAGCCACGATTAAGGAGGGGATTCCAGGTGACCCTGAGTATCCGAAACGAGGAGCTTGAGACGATCCGGGAATTTCTGATAATCAGCCGGCTGAGGTAAGCCTTTTGCTTACATTTGAGTTATCAGGCTTCCTTGATCGGTAAGGCATTTTCGGGACAAAGGGTACCTATTTTACTCTCGCCCGTGCCCCAGACGACGTCATCGTATGACGAAACATGCGTCGGGAGGAGCTGATGTGCTGACGTCCCGTGTGTTCCGTCTGTAGGACGGGTGTTCGCTGTAGCCAGCCGGCTTTTACGATTTATGCTGTTTGTCTTCATTTTTAATGTAAGTGCATTTCCTATTTTTTTTTTTTTTTTTTAATAAATTACCTATATCAGGATTACGCTATGTTGTTACTTCTTTCCTTTTGGGGAACCCCTGTATGGTAATCGTGTTCCGGTGCTCTGGAGGTGCGCATGGAGGTTTTTTGCAGTAGCTGACTCTTCCAGATGGTGTAGCGGACTTTCGCCATCCAGGCATCCGCATTGGTTAAAGGCCCTGACCGGGTTAAGGTTACAGGCTTGTCTAGCTTGCCTTGTGGTAAGCACATTATTTTACTGGTGTTAACACAGTGGTGCGGTGGAGGAATAAATTAGCCATTTACCCTTTAATAATAAGAAGAATCCATTGTACACCTTTGGACTTTTATTTCTCTTACACTTGGATGGACTTTTTTTCTGCTCATTTATTCAGCTATTTGTTCACATTTAAATTCACGTGAATGAGGTTTATGAAACAGTTTATCATTATTGTTTATTACTGACAGTTATGTCACATATAATATTGATATTCTTTTATTAATATTGCTATATTTTTTTTAGTTTATTGAGCGCTGTTATTTATTATTTACCTATTTTACTCCCCTTAAACGAACTGTATTGATTGGTGGTTATATGTTATGTTGTCCCTGTCTATTGTCCATTGGAGTGTTATAGATAAGAAAGGGAAGAATAGTGCTGTTCACAGGTATATGTAGTAAATCTGCTAGATAAAGTAGTTTAGAGGCAAGAGGGTATAGGCACACGTAGAGAAGAGAGAGGACTGGCCAGTCATTATGGGCATTGAATTAATTAAGGGAATGAAGGGTAAGAGACCCTCATAAATGCCCAGCGCAAGAGGAGCGCTATATATGAACCGAAGGTGCGGTTCCGCCTATACTGAGCCCCTATATTAACGGTTAGAGTGGATAGGGATCCACAATGGGTAACTGGGTTACCAAAGGCCATAGGTACTAAGAATCATGCAGAGTAAACAGCTAGAGAAACAGCTATCTATGTGAGCAGGATGGATCAATTGTGACAATAACACTAGACAGAAAGGGACATTTTCATGTTAAGTTGTGGGATGAATTTGGGTTCAGGCACTACAACTAGTAAAGTCAAAACAGAGAAATGAGAGGTAAAACAGAATACTTTATATGTTGTCAGAGAGGGAATATGGGATGAGCACTCTGGCTGCCCATCTGATCATAGAAGCTGGATATAAAAGATATCAGATAACAAAATAACGAATGCAGAATTTAGGCAGGGAAATATTAAAGAGTTAAAAGAAAGTGAGAGAAGGATATGCATGTGTTGTTTACAAATGGGAAAATGTAAGCGATTTTAGAAAGATATTGGTGTATGTGTGTGTGAATGCTGGGACCTTTAGTTCTATCCCTTGTGTGTGTCATGTACGCAGATGTGACCCCCTCCTTTGTGCTCTCCTGAAAGAATGTCCCTGAGAGGTCAGTGATAAGCTGGAAGGACACCATGCCAATTCCAGTTTTTTAGACAAAACATGTGCCGGGTTAACGAATCTAATGGTAAACAATGTGATCACAATTATTTTTTTAATCTGTTTTTCAGACATGGTAAAATGAAGGTTACATTTAACCGTGTATTACACAAATTGAATATCCTTTGATAGTGGGTACAGTGCATTTAAAAAAGGGAAATTAAGTAAAATTAAGTAATAATGAGTATTCATTTCTAATATGAGTTTAACAATTTTATTAATAATATAGATATATTGAAACTGGTTTAGACAACCTTTGGTTGGAAATGAAATTCAGGTTATTGGGGAAATTTGTAATGAATGAGATTAGTTTAGATTAAGATAACAATTTTGTAATTTTACATTTATACAATAAGCCCTTATTGAGAGAAAATACGATTAAGATGAGGTTGTTATTTGGAATAAAACTGCCATAATATTTAACAAAGCCAAGATGAATGGGATACATAAGAAGTTTTTCTACAAAAATGAAATTTCAAGGTTCTTGATAATAACTTGATATGCGGTCCATGATGTGAGAGTAATAATAAATAGAATTTAAATATAACAGACCCATCACATCAAGTCCACACACCCTGTTAGGATAGATGCCACCTGCAGCCAGTTGTTTTATAGTTTTTGATGCTTTCTGGTCCATCATACAGATTCTTGGTCCTTTTGTTTTTATTTTAATTTTTGAAATCCAAAGCAGAATGTGTGGATTGTGAAATGATGTGCCCCTTTTCCTTGTAAGTGCCGTGGTATAAGCAGAAGAATATTTTGGATTTATGGGCATCTCTGCATGACCGCAGGGTATTGTTATCATTTATTATAATATTGCCAGGAAGAAGTTGTCTTTTGAAACATGAAACTGGAGTTCTTACACAAATAGCATGATAGAAAACAAGCCATTGTAATATATTTATGGAAGCTGGACCCAGTAATGAAGGGTTCACCCCGATATATCAGAGCTGTAGCTTTTATGCAAAAGTGCTATTAGACAAAGTTAGATATTGTTTTGGTCAAACATTTAATTTTTAATGGTCCGACATTCTGCGCAGCAAATATACAGCTAACTAAATGTTTGTCTAATGAAAGGTTTAAAATATGAGTTTGTTTATGTACAAATCTAACAATGAAAAATGCGTACATTTGAATCCAGACACCTTATTGCCTCTATTATTGAAGGAGGCTGGAGACAAAGGAAGACACGTGTGTTAAATTGATGATGTAGGAATCAGCTGCTGTGAGCCCAGTGCAGGACACACTCCCTGAAGACCCAGATATTACATTTTTTGTAGATTTGAGTATGCAGTTTATCACCCAGAAGGATACTCTGTATTCAAAGTCATTGGATCCTTTTTCCCCAGCTCAAGAAGCAGAGCTCCATGTTTTAGCAAAGCCTGTGAGCTATAAAAAGAGTGTATATTTATATAGATAGTCAAGATATAGAGAGCTTTTGGTTCCATTTAAAGGGCCAGAAGTTTGTTTTTACTTCGGCAGGTAAACCAACCAAGCATGCCAAGTTAATTTGATCGTCTGTTTTCAGCCTTCCAGGTTCTTGCTGAGGTAGCCATATTAACTTTAAAACTCACACATGGAAGCAGACCAGGTGACTAAGGATGCTGCATTTACAGCCCTGGACACTTGATGGGTCTGTGCAACTCACAGATTCCACCCTAGTTCTGGCCCAGTATAGCTGGGATTAATAATTCAACTTTAAGGACCCCAGAACGAGAAGAACAAGTGGTCCACAGGGGGCAACTTATTATGAAAGAGGACTTTGAAAAAGGTGATCATTTATGTCTGCCAGCCACTCTTTTCCCTCCAGCTTGACACATGGGCCGTGTCATCAGTCACAAGCAGTTATGGCTGCCTTAGTAAATGAGCGTGGGATAGAGCCAGGGTTCACCACAGTTGTTTTTATAACATACCACTTCTTGTTTTACCTGTTACCAAAGGTGTTACCAAAAGCTGAACATCCCTTCCAGAGATTATAAAAAGATATATCCAGATGCCCAAGTTAGGATCTTACAAGTATGCATTTTGTCTGTATGGACATGTTTTTTGGATGTCCAGTGGCAAATGCTACTGCAAAGGCCACAGTAAAAAGTGTTATCAGAAGTAGTTTGTAAGTACAGAGTGCCAGAAAGTACAGAGAGTAACAGAGGAAATATTTTTTATAGGAGAGTCCTAACTAGAAGTTTTGAGGTTTTATTTTTACACCCCCTACTGTCTACAATGTAGTGGACAAAGTAGAGTAAGAAACTAGAAAACTTTTGCCTGAATGTTTTCTTATATTTTATGAAGCCCCTAAGGGGGATGTTGGACTCTCTCCCTATGGGATTTGGTTTGGGAGTGTGTTACTCACTTATATTTTGTCTCAGCAGCTGAAGTCCTCCATCCAGATCTCACAGAGAATGTTGCTGATCTTTTAAGGTTTTTTGACAAACTCATTTATGTGTTTTCTCCCCAATTCCAGATCCTAAAAGTTTGGAAGGATCTAAAACTAAAGCCAGGTGACTTTTGGATTGTTAAGAGACATTTATATATAAGGAAATGTTTGGAGACTCAATACAGCATCTATTTCATGTACAGTTTTTGCAAAACTTGAAGGAAAAGTCACCTGGATCCACACCAGACACTGCAAAAATGACTTAATTAAAGAAATCTCTGTGTTTGATTTGTTTCCCTCTTGTGATCACAGTCTAGGGTACTTTTTGATTCAATTACTTTAATTGTAAGGGATATATATATATATATATATATATATATATTTGAAAAGTAGTTCAGCCATGTTGAAGTCATATTTGTCTTTTGTACGTCTTCCATTTTATGTAGAATTGTCTGTGTTTACATATGCTGATAAGTCAGCATGCCAACAATTCAGCTAGAAGGCCATTCTGGCCACAGGAGTGTACAGCCAGTACTCTGTAAATATGTCTTATCAATCATTTGTTTTTCACAATGAAAAGTCATTTGGTAATGAAAAAGTTGCTCAGCTATTATTTTCTCCACAATGGAGTTTTTGCCTCTTTGGCCAGGACTACCTCCACCTAAGCGTGTGGAGGTTCCAGGTTAAAGGTGATAGCAGGTATGGTTAGTGATCAAAATATTGATCAAAAGAGGGGAGACTGTAATGGAAATTTGTAAGTTCTGTATATAATTGTGTTGTTTTGTGTGAGTCGCTCACCGCCCTCACTGTGCACACAGCACTAATAATGTTTTCAGTACATGTTTACATTCTTTTGAGTCCTGATTAGAATTAGCCTGCCTATGTAACGCCCCTTTTTACCACAAACGTACAATTGTAATATTAATGTGATACCTACATAATCATGTGCATAAAAACCTTCAACTGCGTCATAATAAAGCAGAACAGTTATTTGGAAAGATGCTGAGCGTATCTTTTGTGTCTGTTCCCTACTGCAGTAGTTATTATTAATTTGGAACCACTAATCAATATGAGGATAGGAGTTGCCTATCATCAATTTAACCGAGTCAACATCAATGAAGGAGAAAAAATACCTGTTTGCAAAATGTATTACCAAAATATAAAACGTTTTGGGTTTTTTTAAATCTGTCTTTTTTAATTTTTAATTTTGTGGGGAAAAAATGAAAAATATTTAATTTAGGTACAGTGTTGTATGACCGTGTAATTGTCATTCAAAGAGTGGCAGCGCTAAAAGCTGAAAATTGGTCTGGGCAGGAAGGGGGTTTAGGTGGCCAGTAAGCAAGTGGTTAAAGAAGGACATATTGTTAGTGACCTATATAGGAAACTAATCAGTTATTAAAATTTTGCAGCTTTTATCCCACGGAGTCGGCACGCTGCTCTGCCCCCCCCCCTCCAAAAATTAAAAGTCAGCAGCTACACATACTGTAGCTGCTGACTTAATATTAGGACACTTACCTGTCCTTGAATCCAGCGATGTCGGAACCACAACCATTTTTTCCATCGGCTGTCGGATGCTGTCATTGCCGGTAATGGTCGGATCTCTACTGCGCATGCACGAAGAGCGCTGCTCTCTCTTACTGACCCCACAGTAGGGGAAGGAGGAGGGAGTAGGAGGGGGCCAAACCTCTGACATACTTCGCAGCAGCGAGGCCCGAAAGAAGTGGGGACAGTGTACCTGTCAAAAATAGGTACCCACTCCCCCCTCCCCCCTGAAAGGTGCCAAATGTGGCACCAGAGGGGGAGAAGAGACAGATAAGTGGAAGCTCCACTTTTGGATGGAACTTCGCTTTAAAAAAACACCCAAGTGTCTTCAATTTATATTCATGCTTTTGTGCTCATCCTTTACCAGGTGTTATAGCTTGATATTGTTTTTGAGTATGTACAGGTGCATCTCAAAAAATTTGAATATCATCAAAAAGTTAATTTATTCCAGTAGTTCAATTCAAAAAATGAAACTCATATTTTATATAGATGCATTACACACTGAGTGAAATATTTCAAGCATGTCTTTTCTTTTTTGTGATGATTATGGCTTACAGCTGGTGAAAACCCAAAATTCAGTATCTCATAAAATTAGAATATTGTGAAAAAGATGAATATTGTAGACTCATGGTGTCACACTCTAATCAGCTAAATATCTCAAAACACCTTTAAAGGTTTCCTGAGCCTTTAAATACCATATTTTTCGCACCATAAGACGCACCTGGCCATAAGACGCACCTAGGTTTTAGAGGAGGAAAACAAGAAAAAATATATTCTGAACCAATTTGTGTCCTAAAATATTTAATATTATACTACTATAGGTGGGTGGTGGAGAAACAGCAATACCACCCCCCCCCATCAAATCAGCCAAGCTACACTATACCTGGGTGGTGGTGGTGGACACAGCAACCTCCCCCCTTCCCAGATCAGCTCAGGGTGGCAGGGCAGACACAAACACCCCTTCAGCCTCTTCTATCACAACAGCTCAGGTGACTGGGCAGTGTATACCATGCCAGCCCACACCTCCCACCCCCTTATCAGCAGCTCACCTCAGGCAGTGGAGGACACTGCCATTACAATCCACAACCCCCTCTGGCTGGCTCTCAGCCTCAGATACACCCGGGCAGCTAGGAAGGAGGACTGGGGACAGCAGCAGTTGCCGGAGGAAGGAGCAGGAAGACTGGACCAGACCATGGCACCGGGGGTGTTCCGGCTGAAAAAAAAAAAAAACAGCCAGGGCTCTTGCCACAGTGGGATGGTGTCATATCTGGCGGGTGTCAACTGACCTGGGTGCGGAACGCACCCCATAGCAATGCCACTGACACCCCCGCATGTTTTGGCACTCGGGGCAGACCGCCTCCCCCCTTTCCCCCTTGGTATGCCCCTGCAAGGATCCGCCTCACATCCTGTCCTCTCTCCCCCACAGAGAAGCCGAGCGCTGCTATTCTGATTCTTTGGTGGTGGTGCCTGGTCAGTATTAGCTCCATAAGACGCAGGGACATTTTCCCCCATTTTTTGGGGGGGAAAAGTGCATCTTATGGTGCGAAAAATACGGTAGTCTCTCAATCTGGTTCAATAGGTTACACAATCATGGGGAAGATTTCTGACTTGACAGTTGTCCAGAAGACAATCATTGACACCCTCCACATGGAGGGTAATTCACAAAAACACATTGCTAAAGAAGCTTGCTGTTCACAGAGTGCTGTATCCAAACATATTAAAAGTTCAGCGGAAGGAAAAAATGTGGTAGAAAAAGGTGCACAAGCAAAAGGGATAACTGCAGCCTTGAGAGGATTGTGAAGCAAAGGCCATTCAAGAATTTGAGGGAGATTCACAAGGAGTGGACTACGGCTGGTGTCAGTGCTTCAAGAGCCACCAAACGCAGACGTATCCAGGACATGGGCTACAACTGTCGCATTCAATCCAATCCTGAACCAGACAACATCATAAGCGTCTTACCTTGGCTAAGGAGAAAAAGAACTGGACTGTTGGTCAGTGGTCCAAAGTCCTCTTTCTCATCAAAGTAAATTTTGCATTTCATTTAGAAATCAATGTCCCAGAGTCTGGAGGACAAGCGGAGAGGCACAGAAAGGATAGGCACAGAATCCAAGTTGCATGAGGTCCATTGTGAAGTTTCCACAGTCAGTGATAGATTGGGGAGCCATGTCATCTGCTGGTGTTGGTTCACTTTGTTTTATCAAGTTCAAAGTCAGCGCAGCCCTCTACCAGGGAATTATAGAGCACTTCATGCTTCCCTCTGCTGACCAGCTTTATGGAGCTGCTGATTTCATTTTTCAGCAGGACTTGGCACCTCTCCAGACTGCCAAAGGTGCCAATACCTGGTTTAATGATCATGGTATCATTGTGCTTGGTTAGCCAGCAAACTCGCCTGACCTAAATCCCAACGAGAATCTGTGGGGTATTGTCAAGAAGAAGATAAGAGTCACCAGACCCAACAATGTAGACGAGTTGAAGGTCGCTATCAAAGCAACTTGGGCTTCCATAACACTTCAGCAGTGCCACAGGCTGATCGCCTCCATGCCATGCCGCATTGATGCAGTAATTCATGCAAAAGGAACCCCGACTAAGTATTGAGTGCATACTATACTGTACATGGACAGATTTTTCAGTAAGCCAACATTTCTGTATTAAAAATCCTTTTTTTTATTGGTCTTATGTAATATTCTACTTTTCGGAGATACTGAATTTTGGGTTTTCACTAGCTGTAAGCCATAATCATTAAGATTAAAAGAAAGAAATGTCTGAAATATATCACTCTGTGTGTAATGAATCTGTATAATATATGTTTCATTTTTTGAATTGAATTATTAAAATAAAATTACCTTTTGATGATATTTACATTTTTTGAGATGCACCTGTATTTCTAAGGAAGTTGCGCTACACTATATTTTATTGGATTAAACAGTACTACTAAATGCCCTTTTGTGACTGATTGCTTTTAAATACTTATATTATTATACTTATAATTATGGACCCATCACTAAACAATAGCTAGGGCTGTACTTATCATAATGCTACTAAGTGGGCCAGTGCCTAGGGCAGCAAGGATAGAGCGGGCAGCACTATGCCTCATAAATGATGGCAGTTATAGAATGGTGCTGCAAATAAATATTTTAAATACAACCTAATTCTAGTAAAATGTTGGATGTGTAAGAGAAGGACCTCATGTTCCTGGAGCCATTTGTAACCCTCCAATTTTACCTTAGCAATCCTTGCATGTCTAAAAAATTACTTTCAAAAGGTCCAGGAGGAGTTGCTAGGATTGTTTAAGATTTCTGGGGGGTGCATAGTGCGCCACAGCCAACAGTGGGTTTGGCCAGATTATGCTTGAGTGACGTTAAGGGGCATGGATATATAAAACCTGACCCTACTGCGTATACACTGCACACATAGGCTGCAGCTCTTGTACCCAAAAATATACTTTTAAGTGCTACAAGTTGGAATTACACAGAAACACAAACTTCAGCACAAAGGATCAAACTCTTCTGTTTCATATGCTTTTATGCACACAGAATTTGTATGAGCTTACCTTAATGAAGTTCATTAAACAATTTGCAGACTACTTAGTAACTAGCAACTGTTAAGGCAATGGACACTTTAGTGAGGAGTATGTACAGCACAACTTACAGCAGTCAGGGGTATGTATTGCACAGACCAACTTATAGCGTGATGCAAACAAATATATATGTACAGCTTAAAGAATAAAGTGCTCAGAGGTATGTAATGTATAGCAGAGTTTATACCATGTAGTGGTCAGGATTATGCAATGAACAGCACAGTTAAAGAAGTGCTACAGCAAGGCTTTAGGACTGTCCAGTTGTGGGTAAGTCAGGGTTATGCACTGTGCAGAGAAGTCAGTGTAAAGCCCCTTATATTGGTGGTAAAAATGCTAGCCGTTACTGGTGAGTTCTCCTCTAAAACATTGGTGGTCGGTGGTCAGTTTTACTGTAAGTGACCTTTAAAGTGTTGGTGGTCAGTGGTGAGTTCTCTAAAACATTGGAGGTTGGTTGTCAGTAGTAAGTACCCTTCAGAATATAGATGGTCATTGGTGAGTTCTCCAGCAAAACATTGGTAGTCAGTGAGTAGTACTCTCCAAATGTTAATGATCATTAGTGAGTTCTCCTCTAAAACATTTGTGGATGCCCTCTAGAATGTTGGTGGTCAGTGGTGAGTTCTCTGTTAAAACATTTGAGGTTGGTGTTAAGGGCTGTTTATAAATTGGTGGTCAGTGGTTAGTGCCCACTTGGAGGTATGGATATTTTTTCCACGTAGTTACATTGGTCCAACTTGGGAGTCTTTTCCACATTTTCATAGCTCTTATGCCCCGTACACACGGTCGGATTTTCCGACGGAAAATGTGTGATAGGACCTTGTTGTCGGAAATTCCGACCGTGTGTAGGCTCCATCACACATTTTCCATCGGATTTTCCGACACACAAAGTTTGAGAGCAGGATATAAAATTTTCCTACAAAAAAATCGATTGTCGGAATTTCCGATCGTGTGTACACGAATCAGACGCACAAAGTGCCACACATGCTCAGAATAAATAAAGAGACGAAAGCTATTGGCTACTGCCCCGTTTATAGTCCCGACGTACGTGTTTTACGTCACCGTGTTCAGAATTATCGGATTTTCCGACAACTTTGTTTGACCGTGTGTATGCAAGACAAGTTTGAGCCAACATCCGTCGGAAAAAATCCTAGGATTTTGTTGTCGGAATGTCCGATCAATGTCCAACCGTGTGCACGGGGCAATACTGTGAAGAAACCTTTCCATTTTTGGAGATTAAATCTCTTTTCTTCTAGACGTAAAGAGTGCCCCCTTGTCCTCTGTGATGACCTTAAAGTGAATAACTCAACACCAAGTTCACCATATGGCCCCTTATGTATTTGTACATGTTGATCATAGCCCCCCTGATCTCCTCTTCTCCTTCTCAAGAGAAAATAAATTCAGTTTCTCTAATCTTTCCTGATAGCTGAGCTCCTCCATGCCTCTTATCAGTTTGGTTGCCCTTCTCTGCACTTTCTCCAGTTCCCCGATATCCTTTTTGAGAACTGGTAACCAAAACTGAACTACATATTCCAGATGAGGTATTACTAATGCTCTCTACAGGGGCAAAATGATATCTCTCTCTCTCTGGTGTCCATACCTCTCTTAATACAAGAAAGGACTTTGCTCGCTTTGGAAACTGCAGCTTGACATTGCATGCTATTATTAAGCTTATGATCTACCAAAACCCCCAGATCCTTCTCCACCATTGATTCTCCCAGTTGTACTCCCCCTGGTATGTATGATGCATGCATATTCTTAGCCCCCAAGTGCATCTGTTAGGAGAGTGGAATGTGGTCTGACCATCCATTTCCCAAGCGGGAAGATGTCCAAAGGAGTTGTGACCCAAGATGGCTGCTGGAGTCACATGGGGTGTCAGCATCCAATTGGGTGCTTCCCCAGCGATCCAGGAACCTATAGAGGAACTCTGTACCCCTTGACTTCCTCTCCAGCTGCAGTGCTGCTGCGGAAAGGCACCATCTGCAGTGGAGAAAGTAGACTGCACCTGCCTACACACTTATGCCCATGGAAGTTGGAAATCACAGAAGCAGACACTGCTACTCCAGTGATCTACACTTGTATCCAGGTCCCGTGCTAAGCGGCTGGCCTACTGCATTCTGAACACAGAAGGTAGGCTGCTCAGAATGGGCACCATTCAGAGAATGACAAAGAACGCTTTGCATCCTTTCAGAAAAGGAAAAGCGTTTTCTGAATGAAGCCAGTGTTCAGGGGCTGACCTCCTGCACTCAGAAAGCAGCAGGGTAGGCGTTCGGCATGGGACCCGGAAGCAAGTGGAGGTCACTGGAGTAGCGTTGTCTACTTCAAAGATTTCCAAGTTCCAGGGACATTGGCCAGGTATGGTGTATATATATAATTACATTGGTCCAAGATGGACCAATGTAAACGTAGAACTATACCATACTTGGAATTCATTTTTACACATTGATGATCATTATAAGATGCCACCTTAAACTCTGGTGTTCCTTTAAAAGGAAGAAGGGTTGAATTTAAAAGTGCCACACAACTGCTAAGAGGTCCAGATACAACTTTATTCCATTATAGGCCAGGGGTACAATTCAAGTATCCAATGTGTTTTGGAGTCTAAGTGCTCCCTTCATCAGGGCTTGACTGGCAACAAAGTGAACAAACCAGTAGTGAACTGGACCTACAACGATATTTATTCCAGTGTGAGTTGAAAGCAAAGGCCTAATCAGCTGCTTGTTTGGCACCCAAGTCCAGTAGTTCCAGTTCACTACTGGTTTGTTCACTTTGTTGACAGTCAAGGCCTGATGAAGGGGGCACTTAGACTCCCGAAACGCGTTGGACAATTCTTGAATTGTAACCCTGACCTATAATGGAACAATGTTGTATCTGGATCTCTGGTGTGGCGCTTTAAATTCAACCCTTCCTACATTACACTACAAGCCAAGGAGACTGTGGAGATCATCTGGGGTATAGAAGTTACCTGCCCAGGAGCCAGATCATTTCCGCCAACATCAATACCTTAAGATAACAATACCAGTAAAATAAACCTACGGGTCCAGCTCTATCTTTCCACTTTCTTCAATTTCAACAGGAAGATGCAGATGAAACTAAAGTTTCTAATATTTTACACAATATCCCACCACTAATTTGCTAGGCAGTGACCCAACTACCACAATTTAATTTTTGTTTTGGAAATTCCCCAAAAATTATAGCAGCACATATGCACATTTCAGAAGTAACAATCTAAACATTGTTTTCTCTGTTCTTTAATTATTCAGGATCATGCAACTGATCTCAGATGAAACTCAAGTTTGATTTGAAAGAAGAAAGATGGACACTACATCCAACACCAGCACCAGCTTCATCCTCCTGGGGCTGATGGAGCTGGAGAAGCAAAAATACCTCTACTTCTTCCTTTCTACAATGGTCTACTCATATATTTTGACAGTAAGTAGTGTAATCATATATGCCATTTTGAAGGAGAGAAGCCTCCATGAACCCATGTACATTCTCATAGCCAGTTTGCTCTTCAATGGGATCTTTGGCAGCTCCTCATTTTTTCCAAAATTGATGATTGACTTGATCATCTCCTCAAAGAAGATCTCTCGCACTGTGTGTCTTATTCAAAATCTCTGCATTTCTACTTTTGCCATTTTTGAAATGAACACTTTTACCATTATGGCCTACGACCGTTACTTGGCCATATGTCAACCTCTGCAGTACATCATGTTATTGACAAACGAGAAGGTTGTGAAGATAATCTCTGGGTGTTGGGGTATAACCTTCGTCATCCTCTTCTTGCTCCTTTTTCTGACAGCAGCACTTCCTTTATGTGGGGATAAAATGAACAATATTTTTTGTGATAATATGTCCCTCATTGTGCTGGCCTGCGTAGATTCATCCAATAGCAGTGCACTTTCAGCCACAGTATTTACCATTTACTTTGTCACCACCATTTTGGTCACTGCTTTTTCCTATTTAAGAATATTCTTTGTTTGCATGAACCTCTCCAAGGAGTCACGTCAGAAGGCTGTCCACACTGTTGTGACCCATTTGCTCAACTTTTCAATATTCTTAATTGGAGTTTTATTTGTTGTGCTTAAATACAGACTGGGGAATATTACTCTCCCCCTAACTGTTCATGTGCTCCTCTCTGTCACACCTTTGGTGATCCCACCAGTCTTTAATCCTCTGATCTATGGAGTACGGACCCATGCCCTAAAAATAAAACTCAGACATTATTTGTGGAATGTCATTTTGGGAGGAAGGTGGGCACAAATTCATAGGCATTAATCATCCATATTTGACATAAGTGATAAACAAGAGAAAGAACAAAGATCTCAAACATGCCAAGGAACCATTTATGGTTTCCACACTTGCTATCAATATTCAGTCGCACTTATATGTATTTTTTCTGTGTTGTATTGAACTGTATCAGGTTGCCTTTTTTTGATGTATGCTGACATCTAGGGGTCGTTTTTTGCCCACTACAACTTGTTCACTTATGTGATTTGGTTTCATCTTCTGTCCTCCCCTTCTGTTTAGCTAGACCTTCCCTTTTTCTTTCATGTTCCCTCAGTCAGTGTTAGTTCTTCGCAGAGACAAGGTTTAAACCTGGTACACATGGGCCAAAAATTGTCCGGTAGCAGCCAGTTCAACAGAAACCGACTGACATTCGACCTGTGTATACATCAGCACGTCCAACAGAAGCCAGTTGAACAATCAATGTTTGCAGCAGTTGTTAGTTCCCCTTATATGATGATGCAAATGTAAGGGTTTTCACAGGATGGACCAATATTTTTCCCCAAACCCTTTTCTTGACCTTTAGATCTTGTCTGAGCATTATTTTCTTTTATCTTGTCACTGTAGTGAGAAACAGCTTTTATTACTCCCTGCAATGTCATACCCACTAGAGCGGCACGATTCTGGATAAAATGAGAATCACAATTTTTTTTGCTTAGAATAAAGATCACGCTTCTGAAGAACTATTTTATTTTAAACATTTACAACCCCTAAACATTAGGTTATCAAACAAGACGGCAATAAAATGAAGCAAAGAGTATTATGTCTTAATCAAATTTAAAGAAAGGTAATGAAAAATAATGTAATGTGTAAAGTCCATAACGACCATTAAGTTATATTAGGGTCTTTTTTTTTTTTTTTTTTTTAGTACTCGCCGATACCAATTACCGATACCTACCACAACTTTTTTGTTTACACTTCAGCTGTCAGCAATGGTACAAAGCATTGAAAAAATATTTTACAAATTTTTTTTCCCTTATTTTGTGTATTTTTCAATGTGAAACGTGTTATATATTTATTTATTTATATATTTAAAAGGTGTAAAAATATTAATGAACAAAGCAAACAAAAAAAAGTTTTAATTATTAATGGTTTATAGAATAGAAGTAAATAAAAAAAAATTAAGAAGGAAAAAAAATAATTAAATGATAAGCATAAGGAGTCTAAGGCTGATTAAGGGTTAATAAGGGGTTAAACAGAGGAACAATTTAATAACCCCCCCCCCCCCAAAAAAAAAAAAATAGAAAATTCGACAAATTTGTTCATTTGGAAATATTAGCATTAACGAAAACCCGTTTAAACACATTTTTCCAAAAAACGTAAATTCGTGAATTCAAAAATTCGTAGATTTGAAAATTTGGAAATTTTTAAATCTGAGAATTTCAAAATCCGAAAATAAGAATGAAAATCTGAAAAAATTCAAAAGAACGAAAATCCAAAATAATAACTAATAATAATAATAATAATTAACTATTACTAACTATTAAATTATAGGTATTGAAATTTCCTTTCAAATATGTCTGTTAGCAAACATATCCAATACAAAAATTCATCCGAAGTTACGAATTATCCAAAATAACGAATGTTGCATCTAAACGAATGGAACATAACTAATTAATAATATTAACAACTTATTAATTATATTTAATTTGTTACATTCCATTCATGTAGATGCGGCATTTGTTATTTTGGATATTTCATAACTTTGCATAAATTCCTATTTGTTACGTTCACTAACAGCCAAATTTGAAAGGAAATTCCAATACCTAAAATTTAATAGTTAGTTATTATTAGTTAGTTATTATTTCAGATTTCCGAATTTTCTAATTTCGCATTTAAACTAAAGGAACATAACGAATTTTTCCGAAGTTACAAATTTGAAATAACGAATTTCAATTATAGCGAATGATCCAAAAAAACGAAAAAACAAACATTTTTCGGCAATGCACATGTCTACTTTTTAATCTCTCTTTCAGCACTGAGCAATGTTGTTGATAAAAAAAAAAGCAGCCAGCAATGTTTGACAGCTGTGAGCAGGGAACTGCTCTGCACTTGAAATCGTGGAAATGCTGGATTAAGATCGTGTGGTGGGGTTGAATCAAGATTGCAATCTCTTAACAATTAATCATGAAGATCTATAGCCAAGCTTATAAAATTCTTGCAGGGGCAGCTCTTGAGAACTCCATGCTAACTGATTTATACAAGCCCCCCAGAACTACATCACCCAAGAGCCCTTTCCCTACACACAGTGTGTGGTCAGACTCTTGGAAGCCAAGGCTGCAAGTGTTTTGCTGATAAGCATGAAGAAAGAAGCACAGGGTAGGTGAAGTTCTGTAATACAGTATAGTAGGGAAGAATTGGAGAGAGTTGAAATTGATGTTAGGGATTTAAAGCTGTAGTGTGCTTTCTAAAAACAATATATTGTTTTTCAATCACTGGACCCCCCATCACTGGGGGGCCCCAATACAATAGAAAGGGGACTCATTGCACAACTTGTGAAAGGATCTTGTTGTGGGATTGTAATAAAGGAGAGAGAGCGAGAGCGAGAGCGAGAGAGAGAGAGTTCAGACCCCCTTCAATTTTTCACTCTGTTATATTGCAGCCATTTGCTAAAATCATTTAAGTTCTTTTTTTTTTCCTCATTAATGTACACACAGCACCCCATATTGACAGAAAAACACAGAATTGTTGACATTTTTGCAGATTAAAAGAGAAAAACTGAAATATCACATGGTCCTAAGTATTCAGACCCTTTGCTGTGACACTCATATATTTAACTCAGGTGCTGTCCATTTCTTCTGATCATCCTTGAGATGGTTCTACACCTTCATTTGAGTCCAGCTGTGTTTGATTATACTGATTGGACTTGATTAGGAAAGCCACACACCTGTTTTTATAAGACCTTACAGCTCACAGTGCATGTCAGAGCAAAAGAGAATCATAAGGTCAAAAGGAACTGCCTGAAGAGCTCAGAGACAGAATTGTGGCAAGGCACAGATCTGGCCAAGGTTACAAAAACATTTCTGCTGCACTTAAGGTTCCTAAGAGCACAGTGGCCTCCATAATCCTTAAATGGAAGATGTTTGGGACGACCAGAACCCTTCCTACAGCTGTCCGTCCAGCCAAACTGAGCTATCGGGGGAGAAGAGCCTTGGTGAGAGAGGTAAAGAAGAACCCAAAGATCACTGTTGCTGAGCTCCAGAGATGCAGTCGGGAGATGGGAGAAAGTTGTAGAAAGTCAACCATCACTGCAGCCCTACACCAGTCGGGGCTTTATGGCAGAGTGGCCTGACAGAAGCCTCTCCTCAGTGCAAGACACATGAAAGCCCGCATGGAATTTGCTAAAAAAACACCTGAAGGACTCCAAGATGGTGAGAAATAAGATTCTTTGGTCTGATGAGACCAAGATAGAACTTTTTGGCCTTAATTCTAAGCGGTATGTGTGGAGAAAACCAGGCACTGCTCATCACCTGTCCAATACAGTCCCAACAGTGAAGCATGCTGGTGGCAGCATCATGCTGTGGGGGTGTTTTTCAGCTGCAGGGACAGGACGACTGGTTGCAATCGAGGAAAAGATGAATGCCGCCAAGTACGAGGATATCCTGGATGAAAACCTTCTCCAGAGTGCTCAGGACCTCAGACTGGGCCAAAGGTTTACTTTCAAGACAATGACCCTAAGCACACAGCTAAAGTAATAGCTTCACAACAGTTCCGTTACTGTTCTTGAATGACCCAGCCAGAGCCCTGACTTAAACCCAATTGAGCATCTCTGGAGAGACCTAAAAATGGCTGTCCACCAACGTTTACCATCCAACCTGACAGAACTGGCGAGGATCTGCAAGAAGGAATGGCAGAGGATCCCCAAATCCAGGTGTGAAAAACTTGTTGCATCTTTCCCAAAAAGACTCATGGCTGTATTAGATCAAAAGGGTCCTTATACTAAATACTTAGGACCATGTGATATTTCAGAATATATATATATATATATATATATATATATATATATATAGATAGTGAGGTTTGGGGGTTGTTTAGCTCAAGTGTAGAACCCGCTAGCGAAAACAGTACACACAGATAATTCCTTTTCAGAGCTTTTTTGCCCACTATTATTAAAGAAAAACAAAGTTTGAGCAAAAGTGGTTTCCCTCACAGGGGGTTTTTACCGCCAGCAACAAATAAAAGGATATTCAGCCTCCTGGCTTACACATGCAGCATTGCAAACAAAAATACCGAGCCACCTGGCTCTCTTCAGCAGCAGACACACCACTGCTCAGGCTCCCACATGGAGCTCTCCTGACTACTGTCAGCAACCTCAGGTCTTTGGCTTTTACCTTACAGCCTACACTCTCTGGGTTCTTCAGTGCACCCCTGCACTCTCTGGCTACTTCCTTGCAAGCCTGGACTCCTGGAGACCTCCTGTCTCTCTGGGTGGAGCCCAGAATCATGGTCCTGACTCTGCTATCAGGCCCACACACACCTGAAAAATCAGAGTGCCAGTGAGTCCCAAAACCTGGACCCAGGACTGGGGATTTCATCCCACCCGGATCTCTAAGAAATCCCCAGGCTCCAGATCCCAAAACGGATTTTAGTAAACAATGAGGAAACTGAAAAGCCAGTTTCCTCCCAAATAAGAAAATAAACTGGAGCCCCTCAACCTGCCTGGTTGAGAATCCTGCATCCAAACACTGGTAGGGTACCACTCCACCACATATCCCCCCCCCTTGTTTCGACCCAGAGGGCGGAACACACAAGTTTCTTTTGGCACCTCTGTGCCAGCTACCACTTACAGGAGTCCAATCCTGTCCGACCTCACTTCTCCTAAAGGGGAACTCTACCCAATGCCTCCCTCTAAGCTTCACTGTCACTCTGCTATGAGCTTTGATGTGACCTTCCGAGTGCATTTCTATAAGCACTTCCTCTCCTGAAATTTTAACAGGGTACCCCTGGTCCTTCTACCACTCCTTCTGCCTGCACGCTTCAAGTTTCCTGGTTTCCCAAAACCTCTCTCAGCATTACTGAGCTGAGACTGTAGGGGGCCTATTTCTATGGTGTTTTTAACAGGACCCCTCCTCTTATTTCTGGTACCTGACTCAGCAGTCACTAATTGTTTACCAGGTTTACCTGTACCTTTGGACACCACATTATCATGTACCATTAACACATTACTTGGTTCATCATTGACAGACATTTTCAAACCAACATTAGACCTCTCAATGTTGCACATGTCACCAATGCTTTTTTTTCCAGCATTTGCTAGGGCAGAGTCTGCAGAGAGCACACATACCGGAGGGCCACTATCACCCACGGGAACCTCACAGGACGTCACCCCCCCTGGGTTCAGCCACTCTGCAGGCAGCTGTCCTACCACTTGACCTGTTCTGATGCCACATGTATTTTTATTCACCTGAACAGGCAAGCTCTCATCTGATCCGCCTAAAATTTTTACTGCACTCCTTATCCGTTCCCCTGTCTCAGGGACCTTATTAGGTTTATCACCTAAACCAAACCTTGGACTGGGGACCCCAGTCTCTTTAACCACCTTCGCTTGAGCCCCGGTCACGATCTCTACTGCTTTCGGGTCCGCACCTGGCCCTTACATCCCATGTGGTTTTTCCACTGGTGCAGTATACGCGCCCTTCACCGACAACTGACAAGCACCACCCTGGACCATAGCAGCAGAAATGCTTCCCATCTGGCTGTTAGGAGCTGAAACCACAGACATTTTAGGCTTATTTTCCATTTCTCCAAAGTCTCTCCCAAACATTATTTCTTCTGGATGTAATCCAGCAGCATACGCAGTGGCAACTTTTAACAAGAGTAACAAATTCAGGAATAAACCATTCCTGTCCTGTCATTCTTTGTTCTGTACAGCTTGCCACTCAGTGCTCCACCTAGTGGTACTCCGCAGTACCAGACAGTCAGACTGTGGAGGAGACACACTAGTATAGATTGGCTGTACATCCCAAAGTTCAAGCATCTCTTTTAATGCTTTGGTTATAAACCAGGCCCTTGACTACAGACCTAAGTCCTTCCTGGGGACTTTTATGACACTGGGGATGCAGAAAAACTCACTTGCTGAGACTTGAAAAATTGCAGAGGTTAACGGGACCTCCTCCCAGCTGGAGGTAAACACAGCCTGGTGCTCTACCAGAGTGCTGCCAGGTACTGGACTCATACCCAACTTTTCAGGCTCAGCATCAGTGAACTGCTCCAGAACATTACCAGTGACAACGTCACTTTGACACTCCATGTCAACCTCCATTTTGTGCATCACGGACAATGTCTCTGCTGTGCGCTCACCCTTATTTGGTTCTTCCTGCTCACGAGGGTTAACCCCTGCAGCAGCCATTGTGCCCTCAGGTATAAGCTGTTCTGCAGTCCCTCCTGCTGGCATAGCAGAAACCGTGTCCACTTTATTTTTGTACATAAAAGCCTTATCTATCAGGGAAATAAGATTTTTACCCAACTATCCCAATCCATTGTAGCTGTGCTCCATTCACCGGCGCTCCTCAGCACTGGTCCATCCACCCAGGTTGACACATTAGAATAGACAGGCTTATTTGCAGATTCATTACCCAAATTACAAATCATGTCAGATTGTGGTAACACAGGTTTTAGCATGCAGGTTGCAATACACCATATTCACCACCTTGCTCGGCTGGTGCTTCATAATCCTCACACACCTTTGCATTTTTCACAGGTTGGGTTAACCCACCGTTTACCATTTTTAGTACTAGCTGCTTGTACTAACACACTACCATTACATGGTACAATTCCACTCTGTCCCACCAGAGTGACATCGCAGTTGTCCAGGGCAACCTCCGACTCCAATACATGAAGTTCCCTGGAGATTTCTGGGGACAACTGTGCTGTCTTACCACCAGTTGCTACAGGCAACGGCCCATTTGGGATAACTTTGGCTCTGAAAGAACCTTGGGTTTTCCCAACAGCAGCAAACTTTTCATTAACAGTAACACTTATAGCATTTTTAGCTCTTGCAGGCTGTCCTAGCCCACTGCCAACTTGAGACTGACAGTCATTAGACACAACACATTTAGTAATCAACACAGGTTTTGTTTGGATTTTAACCCCTGCATTCCCACTGGGTAGGGAAAAGTCATTTTCAAACACACATTCAGTGGCCCCACTAACTGGGATCACTCTGACATCATCATGGACAGTCTCATAACCAGTCCTTTTATACATGAAATCAGCAGTTCCAGCCATCATTTCATTAAAGACAGTCCTACCAACTGCAGTAGTTGGGGGTCACCATCTTCATTTGAGTACGTTGTCTTATGAACCAATCCTCTGCTGCACTTTTACTGGCCAACTCCCCCTGGTGGCCACGGGATGAAACAACAGTAGGTATCTCCCACTGTTTAGCAGCCCCTGCAGACACAACAGGAAACTCCTTGTTGCTAGGGGTGACTGAAAACATATTTGCACAGGAATCTGGGCCTGCAGGCAAAACCTTTTGCTCAGCAACATTATCTCCAGCCGTATTCCATAACCTAGGCCAAGAAAATATGCCATGCCCCAGCTGGCCACATTCCAGGCATGGTACTGGACGATTTTTTTCCAAAGCCTTCTCTCCTGGTGATTCCCAGCTGGCTGGAACGCACAGGCCTCTTGGTGGGGACGCTGAGCAAAATCTCCACTGCAGCTCCTTTCACTCTCGTTGCCACGGGAGAACGCACTCTCCCATGAGAACTTTGTTGGCTCTCTCCAACATGCTGTATCAGCTCCTGCTTAAGCCACTTGCCACAATCCTTATTAGACATAGCCCATGGTACACAGACCACCCGACTGGCTTCCTCTACATTGCTATGGGCAACCACACTCGGTCTCAGCCTTTGATCAGCCTCTATTCTGGCACATAACACAAGCTTCCCTCCGCTGGACCCTGTCTCAAGCTGTGTCACTTTCACACTTTTCGCAACAGCTGCTGCAGCGTTGCCAGGGGCAACAACAGCCATCTCCCAGGTATGGACATCCGGCAGCTTTCTCTTTGTATAGAAGGTTGGCTTGCCTTCCACTTTAGCTTGGTCCATTCCTGCCAGGTGCCGCTTGCACTAATCCACTGCAGATTCAAACGCTGGTGGACTCTCCATACCAGCAGTCACCTGTGCACTCATTGCACCAGTGTTGCTAGGGACAACCCCAGCCCTTTTTCTTCTTGGTAAACTCTGATCAGGCATGTATGGGGCTTGTTCGGGCAGTAACGACCCCTCCAGCCACAGTGCTCTGTCTCTCTAAAGCAAGTTGCTTTTCTCAGCTGCACACACAGATTTTTGCTGTCTCATTCACACAAACACAGTTCATATAAAACAGATGAACTCACTTTTTTCAGGGATCTCCAGTTCTGCCCGCATTCGAACACCACTTGTGAGGTTTGGGGGTTGTTTAGCTCAAGTGTAGCACCCGCTAGCGAAAACAGTCCACACAGATAATTCCTTTTCAGGGCTTTTTGGCCCACTTTTACTAAAGAAAAACAAAGTTCCAGCAAAAGTGGTTTCCTTCGCAGGGGGTTTTTACCGCCAGCAACAAATAAAAGGATATTCAGCCTCCTGGCTTACACATGCATCATTGCAAACAAAAATACCGAGCCACTTGGCTCTCTTCAGCAGCAGACACACCACCGCTCAGGCTCCCACATGGAGCTCTCCTGACTACTGTCAGCAACCTCTGACTCAGGTCTCTGGCTTTTACCTTACAGCCTACTTTCTCGGGGTTCTTCAGTGCACCCCTGCACTCTCTGGCTACTTCCTTGCAAGCCTGGACTCCTGGAGACCTCCTGTCTCTCTGGGTGGAGCCCAGAATCATGGTCCTGACTCTGCTATCAGGCCCACACACACCTGAACAATCAGAGTGCCAGTGAGTCCCAAAACCTGGACCCAGGACTGGGGATATATATATATATATAGAGATAGATAGATAGATAGATATATAGATATATATAGAGATATATATATCTATATATAGATATATAATTGCATTTTATAGTTGGATCCCCGACTTTTGTCCCTGTCCCCCCATGTGCTCCCCCTAAATATGAAAGCTGGAGATGCCACTGCATAGGTTTATCGTACCACGATGTCCAAGATTACCATTTATCACAAATACGTGAAAAGGACCCATTGGTCATAGCAAACATTGTCTCATACGTATAGTCTCATATGTATAGTGTGAGTGCACTGCTTCCATCACTTCAGAAATTGTATGGGGTAAGGGTGATTTCCAGTGTCCAGGAGGAGAGAGGAGTGAATATCAGAGAGGATGCGATGTGCAGGAAGAGAGAGGAATGAACATTAGAGAGGAAGCGATGTGCAGGAGGAGAGAGGAGTGAATATTAGAGAGGAAGGGATGTGCAGGAGGAGAGAGGAATGAACATTAGAGAGGAAGCGATGTGCAGGAGGAGAGAGGAATGAACATTAGAGAGGAAGTGATGTGCAGGAGGAGAGAGTAATGAACATTAGAGAGGAAGCGATGTGCAGGAGGAGAGAGGAATGAACATTAGAGAGGAAGCGATGTGCAGGAGGAGAGAGGAATGAACATTAGAGAGGAAGCGATGTGCAGGAGGAGAGAGGAATGAACATTAGAGAGGATGCGATGTGCACAAGGAGAAAGGAATGAACATTAGAGAGGAAGTGATGTGCGGGAGGAGAGAGGAATGAACATTAGAGAGGATGCGGGATGCGATGTGCAGGAGGAGAGAGGAGTGAACATTAGAGAGGAAGTGATGTGCGGGAGGAGAGAGGAGTGAATATTAGAGAGGAAGCTATATGCAGGAGGAGAGAGGAGTGAACATTAGAGAAGTGATGTGCAGGAGGAGAGAGGAGTGAACATTAGAGAGGAAGCGATGTGCAGGAGGAGAAATTCAGTGTATATACCTGAGTGTATATAGTTGTCCCAGCAAGTTCTGCAAAATTTCATTGGGCATTCCATAGTATACTTCCTATACCCTATTCAAGTTCAAATCCCTCAATAAAACATAAAAACCATACCACACCACATGCCCTCAACATTGATTTTAATGATGCTTAAAGTGAAAAAAAAAAAAGAAATATTTCTTTAAATATCGTGTCTGGGGGGTCCCCTTGGTCTGCCTTTAAAGTGGCACATCTGTGCAATGTGTAGAACATGCCGCAGCAATAATGACATTTCTAAAGGAAAAAATGTAATTCAAACTTGCTTGCGGCTGTAATGTATTGCCAGCTCCCGGAAATATAGATAATAAAAAAAAGGAAGAAAACAGCGTAGGGTCCCTCCCCAGTCCCTACCAGGCCACCCCCAAAATCCATACCAGACCCTTATTCGAGCATGCAACCTGGAGATCAGGATAAGGGGGGGACAAGCGAGTGCTGTGCCCCCCCACCCCAATGCACCTTGTCCCCATGTTGATGGGCACAAGAGCCTCTTCCCGACAACCCTGGGATGCAAGCAGGGGGCTTATCGGAATCTGGAAGCCCCCTTTAACAAGGGGACCCCCAGATCCCCCCCCCCATGTGAATGGGGTATCGGTACATTATACCCCTATACATTCATCAAAAAAGTGTCAAAAAGTAAAAACCACAACAGTTTTATGACAAGTCCTTTATTAAAAAACAAAAAAAAGTGTCCCACGATGTCCATCCATCTTCAATCATGCCGACCAATGGACCTAAAAAGTAGAAAAAATGTAAAAAGCTCTGCCTCGATGGGAGGCCTCCCAGCGACTGCTGCCTCTTGGCTTTGACAGCTGTTATATAGGCAAGGGTGGGCCACTCGGTGATGTAACGTCAGAGGGGGTGGGGTCATCTGGTTACGTCAGCGGGTGGCCCCGTCCTTGCCTATATAAGAGCTGTCAAAGTGAAAAGACAGCAGTCGTGGAGGCGGAGTTTTTTCTTTTTTTCGGGTCCAATGGGGCGTCGTAATTGATGTTGGATGTACATCGCTGGACACTTTTTTTTTCTTTTTTAATAACGGAATTGTCAAAAACTGTCTGTTGTGGTTTTTACTTTTTGACACTTTTTTTGGTGAATGGGTAGGAGTACAATGTATCCCTACCCACTCACATGGGGGGGGTCAGAAACTGGGGGCTCCCTTTTTAAAGGGGGCTTCCAGATTCCAATAAGCCCCCCGCCCGCAGACCCTGACAACCACAGCCCAGGGTTGTCAGGAAGAGGCTCTCGTCCGCATCAACATGGGAACAAGGGGTGGGTACTTTGGGGCATGGGAACAAGGTGCTTTGAGGGGGGGGGTGCAGAGCCCCCCCTGCCCCAAAGCACCCACCCCTCATGTTGGGGGCGTGTGGCCTGGTATGGTTCAGGAAGGGGGGCGCTCGCCCCTCCCTATCCTGACCTCTAGGTTGCATGCTCAGATAAGGGTCTAGTATGGACTGGGGGGGATCCCACGCCATTTTTTTCCTTGATTTTTCATCTATATTGCTGGGAGTCAGCAATAGATTACAGCTGCGAGCAAGTTTAAATTAAATTTTTTCCTTTAGAAATTTCATTTTTGTGCGGCATGTTCTACACATCGCACAGATGCGCCACTTTACAGGCAGACTAAGGTGACCCCCCCCAGGCACGATGTTTAAAGGAGATTAAAAGGAATAATGTAAGGTACCTGTGATAGGTAGTGTCCGAAGTGGAGCTTGTGTGCTGAGGATTCAGGCGAAAACTTAGTCAGGCAGATCAGGTTGGCAACAGATCAGGCAAAGCGGTACACAATCGAAATCCAGAGAGTGGTCAGGCAGGCAAAGGTCATACACGAGCTGGCGATGAAGTACAAAATCAGCGGGCTAGAGAGTAGTCAGGAATTCAGGCAGAAGTTCATATACGGTATTCAGAGTCACAAAGCAGTCACAACACCCAGGGAGCTAGTCCACACAAACGGGCACTGAGAGATAGGAAGTACTGCTATTTATGGGCTGCTTTGATTGTAGATTGTCCACAGCTGGCAGCAGGTGGGGCTAGTGAGTCCAAGGTAATGCATTAAACAGAGAGAACATAGCCATAACTCGAACTAGGGGGTGTTTGGCCCATCCCTAATGGTGTGTTATATCTCCCATGATCTCTCCTGTTGAGGTCTGTTTATATTATTATGGAGGGTGCAGCTTAATAGTCTTCTTTGATGTTGATGATTCTTGTGATAAAACATTTCAGTATATTTGAATTTTGCAAACTATTACTTGATTTGATTGTAGCCGTATTAGTGCAATTGTGACAGAGAAAATTGAGTACTGTCCGTGATACTTTTTTTATTTGCACTAACATACAATTTTTCAGGACAAGCTTTCAGGACAAGCAAACTATTACATAATATGTTTGCAGCAAATATTGTTTATTCATAATCATCTAACATTGCGATTCCTTTAGAGCAGGGATATGCAATTAGCGGACCTCCAGCTGTTGCAAAACTACAAGTCCCATCATGCCTCTGCCTCAGGGTGTCATGCTTGTGGCTGTCAGAGTCTTGCTATGCCTCATGGGACTTGTAGTTCTGCAACAGCTGGAGGTCCGCTAATTGCCTATCCCTGCTTTAGAGCAAAACCGCTAAATGATATCCCAGCTTATTATAGTTTCTTTAAAGCCAAATGATCACCCCAGAGTATTCCATATTCCTAATCCTCTGTGGCGTCCCTCGGCGAGCGTGCAGGTTAATGTGACTTAATGAGACATGTCAGAGTTGTCTTAATGAGATAAGAACAAATAGCAGCAATTAAACCCTTTAATAATTAGCTGTCAAAACTTTTTAATTGAAGATTATTAAATTCATTAAGCTTAACGGAAAACGCAGATTAGAGAGTGACATTTTTGCCCAATCTTCTTTGCAAAATATCTCAAGCTCTGTCAGATTGGATGGAGAGCGTCTGTGAACAGCAATTTTCAAGTCTTGCCACAGATTCTCAATTGGATTTAGGTCTGGACTTTGAATGGGCCATCCTAACACATGAATAGGCTTTTTTCTAAACCATTCCATTGTAGCTCTGGCTGTATGTTTGCCAAAGCCTGCCTAATACAGCTGAGGGTGATGGACACTAACCTGGAGGGTTCCAGTCAGACACCACTTGAACTGAAGGTAGCTACCACAGCACATTCAAAACCCCCATGTTTCCTCCTGCTTCTTTCTTTTTTTTTTTCATTAACTCTTCCATAAGTTTAATTTTGGTGTTCTTATGAAACCCCAATTTGATAGGTGGGGCCGATGTTTGTTTCCAATAAGCAGGAATGCAAGCCTTTGCGCAGTTTAGCAAATGAATCCATAGATAGTGTTTATACTGTTTCAAGGAGAGGGGAGCTAAATGAAGAAGAAATGTGGCCACATCATCAGGTATACAGTAGTAGTAGTAGTAGTAGTATCCAGTGTTTGACCAGGGACCTGAAGGACTGAATCTTATGGCAAGACCAGAAGATATGGAATATGGTTCCTTCATTCTCCAGACAATACCAGCATAGTGGCAAACCCTGTGGGTAAAGCTTGTGAAGGATTTAAGGAGCCCAGTACCATTTTGATAGTATTTTGTATCCCGTCTCCTGACTAGGGATGAGCCGAACACCCCCCTGTTCGGTTCGCACCAGAACATGCGAACAGGAAAAAAGTTTGTTCGAACATGCGAACACCGTTAAAGTCTATGGGACACGAACATGAATAATCAAAAGTGCTAATTTTAAAGGCTTATATGAAAGTTATTGTCATAAAAAGTGTTTGGGGACCTGGGTCCTGCCCCAGGGGACATGGATCAATGCAAAAAAAAGTTTTAAAAACGGCCGTTTTTTCAGGAGCAGTGATTTTAATAATGCTTAAAGTCAAACAATAAAAGTGTAAAATCCCTTTAAATTTCGTACCTGGGGGGTGTCTATAGTATGCCTGTAAAGGGGCGCATGTTTCCTGTGTTTAGAACAGTCTGACAGCAAAATGACATTTTGAAGGAAAAAACTCATTTAAAACTACCCGCAGCTATTGCATTGCCGACAATACACATAGAAGTTCATTGATAAAAACGGCATGGGAATTCCCCAAAGGGGAACCCCGAACCAAAATTAAAAAAAAAAAATGACGTGGAAGTCCTCCTAAATTCCATACCAGGCCCTTCAGGTCTGGTATGGATATTAAGGGGATCCCCGGCCAAAATTAAAAAAAAAAATGACGTGGGGTTCCCCCTAAATTCCATACCAGACCCTTCAGGTCTGGTATGGATTTTAAGGGGAACCCCGCGCCAAAAAAAAAAAAAAAAAAACGGCGTGGGGTCCCCCCAAAAATCCATACCAGACCCTTATCCGAGCACGCAACCTGGCAGGCCGCAGGAAAAGAGGGGGGGACGAGAGTGCGGCCCCCCCCTCCCTCCTGAACCGTACCAGGCCACATGCCCTCAACATTGGGAGGGTGCTTTGGGGTAGCCCCCAAAACACCTTGTCCCCATGTTGATGAGGACAAGGGCCTCATCCCCACAACCCTGGCCGGTGGTTGTGGGGGTCTGCGGGCGGGGGGCTTATCGGAATCTGGAAGCCCCCTTTAACAAGGTGACCCCAGATCCCGGCCCCCCCTGTGTGAAATGGTAAGGGGGTACATAAGTACCCCTACCATTTCACGAAGAAAGTGTCAAAAATGTTAAAAATGACAAGAGACAGTTTTTGACAATTCCTTTATTTAAATGCTTCTTCTTTCTTCTATCTTCCTTCATCTTCTGGTTCTTCTGGTTCTTCTGGCTCTTCTGGTTCTTCCTCCGGCGTTCTCATCCAGCATCTCCTCCGCGGCGTCTTCTGTCTTCTTCTCCTCGGGCCGCTCCGCACCCATGGCATGGGGGGGAGGCTCCCGCTCTTCTCTTCTTCTTTTCTTCTCTTCTTCTCTTCTTCATTTTCTTCTCCGGGCCGCTCCGCAATCCATGCTGGCATGGAGGGAGGCTCCCGCTGTGTGACGGCGCTCCTCGTCTGACAGTTCTTAAATAACGGGGGGGCGGGGCCACCCGGTGACCCCGCCCCCCTCTGACGCACGGTGACTTGACGGGACTTCCCTGTGGCATTCCCCGTGACGTCACAGGGAAGTCCCATCAAGTCACCGTGCGTCAGAGGGGGGCGGGGTCACCGGGTGGCCCCGCCCCCCGTTATTTAAGAACTGTCAGACGAGGAGCGCCGTCACACAGCGGGAGCCTCCCTCCATGCCAGCATGGATTGCGGAGCGGCCCGGAGAAGAAAAGAAGAAGAGAAGAAGAGAAGAAAAGAAGAAAAGAAGAAGAGAAGAGCGGGAGCCTCCCCCCCATGCCATGGGTGCGGAGCGGCCTGAGGAGAAGAAGATAGAAGACGCCGCGGAGGAGATGCTGGACGAGAACGCCGGAGGAAGAACCAGAAGAGCCAGAAGAACCAGAAGATGAAGGAAGATAGAAGAAAGAAGAAGCATTTAAATAAAGGAATTGTCAAAAACTGTCTCTTGTCATTTTTAACATTTTTGACACTTTTTTCGTGAAATGGTAGGGGTACTTATGTACCCCCTTACCATTTCACACAGGGGGGGGGCCGGGATCTGGGGGTCACCTTGTTAAAGGGGGCTTCCAGATTCCGATAAGCCCCCCGCCCGCAGACCCCCACAACCACCGGCCAGGGTTGTGGGGATGAGGCCCTTGTCCTCATCAACATGGGGACAAGGTGTTTTGGGGGGCTACCCCAAAGCACCCTCCCAATGTTGAGGGCATGTGGCCTGGTACGGTTCAGGAGGGAGGGGGGCCGCACTCTCGTCCCCCCCTCTTTTCCTGCGGCCTGCCAGGTTGCGTGCTCGGATAAGGGTCTGGTATGGATTTTTGGGGGGACCCCACGCCGTTTTTTTTTTTTTTTGGCGCGGGGTTCCCCTTAAAATCCATACCAGACCTGAAGGGTCTGGTATGGAATTTAGGGGGAACCCCACGTCATTTTTTTTTTAAATTTTGGCCGGGGTTCCCCTTAATATCCATACCAGACCTGTAGGGCCTGGTATGGAATTTAGGGGGACTCCCACGTCATTTTTTTTTTTTAATTTTGGTTCGGGGTTCCCCTTTGGGGAATTCCCATGCCGTTTTTATCAATGAACTTCTATGTGTATTGTCGGCAATGCAATAGCCGCGGGTAGTTTTAAATGAGTTTTTTCCTTCGAAATGTCATTTTGCTGTCAGACTGTTCTAAACATAGGAAACATGCGCCCCTTTACAGGCACACTATAGACACCCCCCAGGTACGAAATTTAAAGGGATATTACACTTTTATTGATTGACTTTAAGCATTATTAAAATCACTGCTCCTGAAAAAACGGCCGTTTTTAAAACTTTTTTTTGCATTGATCCATGTCCCCTGGGGCAGGACCCAGGTCCCCAAACACTTTTTATGACAATAACTTGCATATTAGCCTTTAAAATTAGCACTTTTGATTTCTCCCATAGACTTTTAAAGGGTGTTCCGCGGCATTCGAATTTGCCGCGAACACCCCAAATTGTTCGCTGTTCGGTGAACTTGCGAACAGCCAATGTTCGAGTCGAACATGAGTTCGACTCGAACTCGAAGCTCATCCCTACTCCTGACTATGCAAGACACTGATGACTTATGGGTCATTTGTAGGATCTTGTCAAGTGAAAGTAGTGTGGAGTTTGATATCCCACTGGGTAAGGTATTTAGGAGGTGCCAAATTCATTATGTGTGACATTATTCAATATGACTGGGATAGACTATGGGGAATCTCCTCGTCCTCATGACACAATTTTTTAAATCTGTAGGAGTGGGAAAGGCTGTCACTTTTTCCCATTTATGCAACACAAAGTGCCATAATTGCATTGATTGGTGGGTTTAACGTTGATTGAATATCCGCTAGGGATTGCCATGTGCCCTCTGGAAAAAAATTCTTCACTCTAAATTGAGTCCTGGCATAAAATTAGGATGTGTCATTATCAGAGTCATCTCAGAGGGGTGCCCATCCGTGATGACAACAGACCAAAGGGATTTCACCACTGCTAGTGTAAGCCCGATTGTCGGGTGATAGAGGATTTGGCAGAGAGATTCTGTCTGCAGCCATGGGAGGCCCCCCAGTTTACAATTGGCAAAAGACTGTTCAAATTGAACCCATTCTTTAGTTGAATTGGGGGCACATCAGCTCAAGATCTGTGACAAATGTGCAGCTTTATGATACCTAATAGGGTCTGGCAGACCTATTTTATTCATGTGGAGATCTGAATAGGAGAAATTTGTAACAAGATAGGAGTGCTGCATTGTATACACTTTGTAACCATTAATGCATTAAAGAACACGTTTATGATCTACAGTGTAAGCACTCTTACAGTAAAGGATACCCTCCTGGTCTACAGTAACTACTCTTACAGCAAAGAACACCCTTTTAGTCTACAGTGTAACTACTGTTAGATTTAAGAACACCCTCCTAATCTACAGTGTAGGCATTATTATTGTCAACGATACCCACCTGGTCTATAGTAACTATTTTTAGAGCTGGGAACATCTTCTTGGTCTTCAGGGCAAGCACTCTTACAGTAAAGAACACCCAAATGGTCTACAGTAACTACAGTGCCTTGAAAAAGTATTCATACCCCTTGATATTTTCCAGATTTTGTCATGTTACAACCAAAAACATAAATGTATTTTATTGGGATTTTATGTGATAGACCAACACAAAATGGCGCATAATTGTGAAGTGGAAGGAAAATGATAAATGGTTTTCAACATTTTTTACAAATAAATATCTGAGAAGTGTGGCGTGGATTTGTATTCAGCACCCTTTACTCTGATACCCCTAACTAAAATCTAGTGGAACCCATTGCTTTCAGAAGTCACCAAATTGGTAAATAGAGTCCACCTGTGGGTGATTTAATCTCAGTATAAATACAGCTGTTCTATGAAGCCCTCAGATGTTTGTTAGAGTACCTTGGTGAACAAACAGCATAATAGATGTATCAAAGACCCTGAATTGCTGTATCTAGGACAAGCTGAATCGCCTGTATGAACACAGCCACAGGTCTTAATTTGACACGTGTGCTTGGTTGGGTGAGTGGCCCCCAATGCACACTGTTTGTGTTCGGGGCATTACACCTGCATCCATACGTCTGTCAAAGTAGGACTCGGGGCTGTATTCATACAGCTGCTGCATCTCTGTGGCAAAACATAGCCCGCCTACACATAGGCCCTCCTGCAGTGAAGTTTACTGACAAGAGCTCCTACTTTACAGTCCACAGAGTTCCCTGTTACATTAGACTCCAGAGTTCCTCTTTGCATCACAGTCCACAAAGTTCTCCCTTACATCAGAGTCCACAGTGTTCCCCTTTACATGAAAGTCCGCAGGGCTCTCCTTTACAGTGTAAGGGGGAACTCTGCGAACCCTGTTGTAAAGGAGAGCACAGTGGACCCTGATGTAAAGGGCAATAAAGGGGATAAAACATAGGTGAATGCACATGTATTGCAGAGATATGCTGAACATTTTTTTAATGTTTTTTCCAGACATACACTTGCACCCCAAAATTTGCCCACTTAAGTTCATCCATTATGTTCCACTGCAGCTCTCCTGTAAACAGAGAAGTAAAGTATTGCTGAGATGATTTACACTTGCATTGTGTATAGCTAATTCTCAATACACTTGTACTATACACACAGATAAGTCATAACCAAAATTTAATGCTGAGAAATTGCATGAACCTATTTAATAACACAATAACCAATACATAAATGTGTTTCCTACAGTCAGGCACTTTCAAATTAACAGCTGGGAGCTGAAAGCTTGAATGTGATTGTGGCTACAGGCAACAAACCGGCCAAGCTCAACCCTCCTTCACTGCTATTAGTGGTGCTCCCCACTGAATGAACTACTTGTAGTCACACATGGACTGCCATAGAGGGATCTGGTGAGAGGGTCCCTGACCCGCACAGCAATTATAACTAAATAAACTAGTCCACAGCTTTTAGTACCCCAGAATGCTGACTTTGATTGCTCCTTATGCACCTCTTCTCGCTGCATAATACTTTCATACTTACCTTCCCCCCCTTACTGGCCTTTTGAGCTGCCCTATCTCTGCCTAGCTGGATTAGGGGGCCTACCCACTACCTGAACCTAACCTAACCTTGACTGCTGCTGAGCTTCACCCCTTAAGGCATCGTCACTGCTTTTGCACACCAACATTAAAGGGCCCCACCATTGCCAGCAGAAATCTACTATAAAGTATTGCTCGTAATTACTACATACCTAAGGACAGGACTAGGTTGCTATTAGTGTGTTAACCTCACAGGCCTAAGACTAGTCCCTTGTCTGAGATCTCTTCACTGGCTTAGACTGTTATACTTCTTTGTAGTTTTCCACTGTCACTTGGAACATAACCTCTTAGTCAGAGAGTTAGTGTTTATGCTTTTAGTATTGCAGTATATGCTGAGTTTGGCCTTAAGGTTACTTGGGTTATTGCATTGTATTTATATTGTACTGTTTTATGCATTTACACTGAACTACTGATCTGCTTTGTTACATCTTAAATTTGGTCTGTCAATGCAGTCTGCTTATTTTCCTAAAAGGCTGGCATGTACCATCTTTGTGTGACCACTCGGAGTCACCAGCCAAACTATTCTGGTGGTGTCAGTGGAAATGAGGTTTCACCTACAGCTAGAGAGCAGAGGACCCTATACTACCAGTGATACATGTTAGGGCTTATCAGGCATACTCTGCTTGACGTGCCTGTGAGCTAGAAGAAAGAGAAACAAAGCCTACCACTGTTGTAGAGTGGTGCCAAGAACAAAACGAGCAGCTGTACTTGTGTGTGGTGTATGACATCCCTAGTGGGGCCTGAACCAAAGGGCTAGTGAAACAGATGTTAATCAAACAGCTTCCAGGTCATTGTGTGTTCATTCTTGATCTGATGGCCAATCCAGGTGCAACCCTCCTGCAGTTCTGCAATTTGCTGCCTGAAAGGAGCCACAGCATGCTATAGTGGCCTCCATGTTTGGGCCAAATTATTCTGGCACGACCAGGGGTCAGGCTCAGAGACCAGTAACTAAAGCAATAGAGAAGCTGCCACCGACCAACTGGACCAGCCAATGTTCACCAGAGCTCCTAATGGTGGAGATGGGTTTTCCTGCTTGTTAGTACCAGGTAGCAGTGCTTAGGATCACGCCACCAGGAGGTGAGCAAGCCAGGTCCAGTACCAGATATAGCAGGTAGGGATCAAGCAAAAGCACAGTCAGTAAACAAGCCAAAGGTTGGCAACAAGTGATTACAGGTTGGGATCAAGCAGAAGCGTAGTGGAGAAACAAGCCAAAGATCGGTAATGAGTAATAGCAGAGATACCAATGGCAAGGGTGAGATATTATCTGGGGAGAGCACAATAATCTGGCAAACAGAAAGTGCAGAGGCATTGCTAAAATATGAGTTTCATGGGAGCAGCAAAGAGTTCAAGAGAAACAATGTTCAAGGCAAGATCTTTCAAGGAATTGTCCAGGGAGTTGTCCATCACCCCAGGTGGCTCAGCAAGAAGAGACATTGCCAGACACAGCAGAGGTTGCAGGATCAGACCCGTTTCACCACACAATTTGGTGGGCAGAACCCCTGAAGAGTTATCTGAAGATATTTTTTGTCCAAAGATTCCTCTCTGCCACCAGAATGAAGAAAAGGTGCCAAAGCACAGCTTTTAAACTGGCAAAAAACGATCTTTAGAAAAAAGAGTTTGGCGTAGGGTGTGCAAAAAGTGCCCAACATCGCATTCAACAACAAGAGAACAGTCCATTTCAAGGAAGATCCAGATGCATTCTGCTGGCAGACTTAGAGGATCTCAGAGAACAGATTGCGAAACTGAAAAGACCAGGAATAATATGAGAGTAACAAAGCCCCTGTGTCTCTCTCATTATGGGGGTGAGAAAGTAGAATGAGTTTTTAAGAATGTGTATTGACTATCAACAATCAACAATAGAACTATGCCAGATCAATACATCACCTGTCAAATTGAAGATGCTCTACAATGTCTATTCCAGCTTAGTGTGCTGGACCTAAGAAGTGGGTACCATGAAATCTCGAGCATCATGACAATGGAGAGAAAACCTCTTAATTTGCCAAGTTGATTCTCTGAGTTTGAATGCTACGAGGACTGTTGGGGGCCCCAGCAACCTTTAAGCATTTAATGGAAAAGGTTGTTGGTGACATGAACCTCATTGAAGTGCTCGTGTACCTAGATGATATCATCATCTTTGGGCAAACTCTAGAAGAACATAAGGAGCGGCTGGAAAAAGTCTTGAAGCATCTATGTATATGAAGAGGGGTTGAAATTATCTCTTGAAAAAAGCCAGTTCTATCAGTTGTTTGTCAATTACCTTGGGCATGTTGTCTGCACTGAGGGATTGGCCACTAACCCCAAACAGTTTGAGGCTGTCACCACCTGATCCAGCCCCTGGAATGTTAACTAGCTGAGATCATTTTTGGGATTCTGTTTTTATTACAGAGGGGTTTGCAAAGATAGCCCCAGCTTTTATCAAACTCCTGCAAACTGAAGTGGATGAGGAGGAGCAAGGGACCTCAGAAGGAGTTTGCTCAAACAAAGGACCTCAAAAGTCCCAAGAGTCCATAGAGGTTGAATGCATTGACCAATGCAAACCAGTTGAAGTGGAGTTTAACCAAAGCTTCAGTATTGGCCTATGTTTACTCAGTCAAGCTCTATAAACTGCATGTTGATGCCAGCAGAGATAGGATGTGTACTGTTACGTGAGCCAAAGTCAAAGCCAAAGCCAAGAAAGCTTGAGATGCTTCTAATGCCAAAGGTCAGCAAAACAATATAAACTACGACCTGGAAGTAAGGGTCCATGATCTTCAGCTGGGACACAGAGTGTTGCTGAGAAACCTGGAACCCTCTGAGAAGCATAAGGTACAGTAGCTGACTGGTGGAGTCAAATATGTCATCTGAAAACAATTGCCTGGCCTTCCTTTGTACCAAGTCCATCCTGAAGGGAGTAAAATGCCTCTGAAGAGGTAGCATCAAAATCATCTACTGCCTCTGAGTGAGGACATCAGAGTACCTGTAAGCACCGAGATGCCATTGACCAAAATGTTCTTTTCCAGACGAGTTCCAGTCAACAGGTCACAACTTCTGCAACCAGACAAAGAAGCAGAAGAAAGCAGTGAAAATTGTATGGACCGGCTGTGACCATTTACACCTACTGACCCCACTCCATTCCCTTCTCTTACAGAGACTGAAACTAGTACATTCAGGCCTGAGGCCCTAGAGTTTGTACCTCAGAGTCATCCACCAGGGAATCAGGAAGACCCCCCCCCTCAACTTTGCCAAGTGTCCCAGACCTAGAGACTGTCCAGTCACCACTCGGTGAAGAATCTACTGGAGAGAAGCAATCTGAACCAAAGAAAGAGACCAAAGAGGGGCATACGCCCACCTAAGAGACTGACCTATGATACTTTTGGTGAAAGATCAGAAGCAGCCATCCATATCGCCAAACAGCTCCAGAAATGCCAAGTATCCCTGCTCCAGTTTCAAAAGAGGACTACTCTAGCTCACCCTCTAACACATCTTGATGGACCCTACCAGTATCAGTGGTCTACAGTCAAGGCATCCCCTCTCCCTCTGACAAATGTTGGGAGGTTCCCTTGACAGGCTCAGATGCAAATGCAAATAGTTTTTTTCTTGTTAACTAATCTAATTTTGCCTATCATTGTACAAGGTTATCAGATTTATATGGTACTGGACTCAGTCCCTCCTTTGGGGACCAAATGTTTTTTGGTTGGGGGAATGTGTAGATAGGTGCTCTTCCGGCTGTGTGCTGCTCTCTTTTATTTCTCCCCCCCCCCATTGTGAGCAGTGACAGAACATTTGAGTGTTAAGCAGCAGATCAGGCTGTGGTCCTTTCACCCCTCACATCTCTGCTGTGTGAGTAGAGCGGGCTCTATGTAAAATACCCCACTTACTCCTGCCCCCTTCCCTCTTGGCAGCAGAGGATTTTAAGCAATCAGGAGCAATAGCTCTTGCTATGCTGTGGCACAATAAAGGACTAGAGATAGGATTTTTCTTGGGAAATTCTGGAGAGATCTGGGTCTTTTTCCAGAAGAAACCAACCCATACCGACATGTGGTCTTGGCTGGAACTGTACACAGACCAGGGTGTCATCTCAGAGTGGTACAGGGACCAGAGAGCATAGACCTGTTGCTTTTGCTGAGCCTGTGCAGTGATTGCTGAACTGGGACCAGAGCTGGGAGGACCCATTGCTGTGAGTGTTTACAGCAAGGGGTAATCAGCAAGGACCTGAGAGACTGAACCTTGTGAGGGCCTGTTTGGGAGGGCTGAGGACCGCAGACCTCCAAGTATTCTGGACCAGATTCCTGTGTACAAGGACATCCGTGTGGAGTGGAGTAGTGTGAAGACAAAAGTGGTTACCCAGAGTAACAGAAGTTTTACAGCAGCCTGTTGATAGCGTTTACCTGTTATAGGTGGCACGGCCTCTAGCAGTGAGGGAGATACTGTGTATATACTGGATAGATAGATAGATAGATAGATAGATAGATAGATAGATAGATAGATAGATAGATAGATAGATAGATAGATAGATAGATAGATAGATAGATAGATAGATGTGGGTTGGGTTTATAATAGAACCAGGGTTAGAGCTCAGGACTCCACCCAACAGACAGGAGGTCTGTACATTGGAGTCAGGAGGACTCCCCTCTCTCTAGGAGTCAAACAAGCTGCATGGGGCAGTCAGAGCATGCATGTCTGCAGGAGGCAGATGTAGTCCATGACAGAGCACCAAGGAGCTGATCATGAGTACAGTAAGCTATGAGAGAGCTTAAGTGGAAGGAAACCCTTGTGTTGGTCTGAGGAGCAGACCTCAGGCTTAGGCTTGAGGCCTGAAGCAGCCATGTGGCAAAAGAGTAAGCTAGGAGGCTAAAGTATTCTGATTGTGCAAGTTACAGTAATGGTGGAACCCCTGCATGGGAAATTTCCATATTGTGTGAATTTTTTAATTCCTTTAAATAAAAGTGGGCTACCATGCCTTTAAAAATACAGTTCTGGACTGGCGCAACTTCTTGAAAATGCATGCGCCACTTGAGTCTTATCACCCCGATCTTAAAATATATATAGTATATAAGGTCTACTTTTGAGCCAATACCCCAAGGTTCTGAGCCACCTAGCTGATTGAACGACATACTCACTGATCTTTGTGTAGGATTTTCATTCCAAAAGCATGTAACAATGGTCCTGAAAGCCTATTTAAAAATTGTTTGATTGCAGATGTAGCCAAGGGTTTGCTACTATAGTTATTACAGTTGATGTTATTTTAAATGAGTTTGGCTCCCTCTAGTGCTTATTGGGCTCTGTTAGGATGTTTCCTTATTCCTGAGAAGGAATGCAGCAAAGTATTGTGGGAGATGTAGTTTGGAGGAGGAAGTGACTCTGTTAGCTGGATCAGCCCAGAACTACAATACAGACAATGCAAAGCGTGCAGCACTGCCTGCTGGGAGCAGTAATAAAAGGACCAGCGTGGCCTGTTTTCAGCCTCTCGGGACGTCATTTAACACCTGCCAGTAGGAGGTCTGTGTGTGTGTGACCAGGAGTGAAAGACTGCGGCCTATACAGCGGAGAGCCGGATCGTCCACCTCTGAGTGATTTTGGAGCACAGCCTTGCCATCTTAGCAAGCGGACCAGCCTGCGCTTCAAAGAAACTTGAAGCCCCTACACTTCAGACCATTGGGAGTTGCAGAGCGGGGTGGTGGCACCATCTTCACCAGACAGAGACACCAGGAGGGGATTCCGGATGGAGCCTCACAGCGTTTGAAGTCCATTGTGGTGAGAGGGCACCTGCCCATTTCAGTAGAGAATACAGTATTGCTGAGTGAGTTCTTTTTACAGACTGCTGGTGAGACTTGTAGTTGCCTGTCACCAGTACTGTATTGCACTCACATAAAAGGAGGAATCTTCAAGTGGTTTTATTTCTTCAGTTAAGCAGTCATCAGCATATCATTTATTCTACAGTCATTTCTTTTCCTTTGCTTTGTGGATTACAAATACTGCAGTTTAAACATCAGGCTAGCTGAAGATATCCGGAGTTAAAGAACTTTCATCATCTTCCTCTTTTATAGAGCATTGTTGCTTTACTTAAAAGTTGAACTCTGAATTATAGCCATGGGGGAGCCATGCAGGGGCGGATCCAGAGTCTAGTCTCGGGAGGGGCACTGCCAGAAAATATGTTTTTTTGCAGGCAATTTATCGAGGCAGTGGCTGGTGTTAGCGCTTTCATCGTCACTGCACCATGGTTCTTATGGTGTCAGGATGATTGAAGAGCATTATTTATATTATTACATTGTAATATAAAATGAAATGGTTCAACTCACCATAATGCAGAATCTGTGGGAGCCCCGAGTGTGTCACTTTCCACGTCGACCTGCCTTCAGATGCAGCTTGTCACTTGCCACGTCCCTGCCACAAGCTGCGGATTGTCACTTGCCTGCCACCAGATACTGATTGTCACTTGCCACGTCACCTGCCACATGCTGCTGATTGTCACTTGCCAGGTCCCCTGCCACATGCTGCTGATTGTCACTTGCCACGTCACCTGCCACACATTGCGGATTACACTTGCCACGTCACCTGCCACATGTTGCTGATTGTTACTTGCCATGTCACCTGCCACATGTTGCTGATTGTTACTTGCCATGTCACCTGCCACACATTGCGGATTACACTTGCCACGTCACCTGCCACATGTTGCTGATTGTTACTTGCCACGTCACCTGCCACACGTTGCGGATTACACTTGCCACGTCACCTGCCACATGTTGCTGATTGTTACTTGCCACGTCACCTGCCACACATTGCGGATTACACTTGCCACGTCACCTGCCACATGTTGCTCATTGTGGTTGGCCTGCTAAGGTGCAGATTGTCAGAGTGAAGGCAGGCAGCAGAGAGATGATGTAATCTCTCTGCTGCCCATGGCTGTACAGTGAGGGCGGAACTGGTGATGCAGGGCGGGCGGTGAGAGATGATGCCATCTCTCTGCTCCCCGCCCGCCGGCTCACTGACTGGCCAGTCTCTCCGCTCACCTGTGGACCGGCCCGCCCCCTCACTCACTGTCTGCCCTGCATGCCCGGACACTCAGTTGGCGACCCCCCCTCACTTGTCCGCCGGCGTACCTGCCCGCTCGTTTACATGCACACACGGCTGGGGACCCCCCCTCACTCATCCGCCGACCTGCCCACAGCCCGCTCAGGCTCTCTCTCACCTGGCCCGCCTGCTCCTCGTTAACCGGCACACTTGGCCTCCCGCCCGCTCACTCATCCGCTGACTGGTCTCAGCTGTCACAAATTTCTCGGAGGGGGCAATTGCCACGTTGCCCCTCCCCCCCCTGGATCCGCCCCTGGAGCCATGGAGTATATGTTAGACTTTACACTGTGTTCTAGATTGCAAGGAATATTATACTGCCATTTGGTCTGTGTGTTGAGGCCTCAGTGGGAAGGTATTTAATATATGTTTCAAAGATATTGAGTCACATCATCAATAAATACAAGAGAACCAGTTCCATTGGCAGCCATACATGCCCACACCATGACACTACCACCACCATGCTTCTCTGATGAGGTGGTATGCTTTGGATCATGAGCAGTTCCTTTGCTTCTCCATACTCCTCTTCCCATCACTCTGGTACAAGTTAATCTTGGTCTCATCTGTCCATAGGATGTTGTTCCAGAACTGTGAAGGCTTTTTTAGATGTTGTTTGGCAAACTCTAATCTGGCCTTCCTGTTTTTGAGGCTCACCAATGGTTTACATCTTGTGGTGAACCCTCTGTATTCACTCTGATGAAGTCTTCTCTTGATTGTTGACTTAAGACACACATACACCTACCTCCTGGATAGTGTTCTTGATCTGGCCAACTGTTGTGAAGGGTGTTTTCTTCACCAGGGAAAGAATTCTTCGGTCATCCACCACAGTTGGGTGGGAGGAAGTGGAGACAGATCTCCTATCACAATTTGGATTAGCAGCAAGGATGGGAAGTGTTATCATAATGGGGGATTTTAATTATCCAGACATAGACTGGGCGGAGGGAACTGTGCATTGATTTAAGGCTCTCCAGTTCCTTAATGTCTTGCAGGACAATTTTATGGGTCAGATGGTAAATGCCCCAACTAGAAATAAAGCATTACTGGATCTACTGATTACCAACAATACAGACCTGATCACGGATGTGGAAATACGGGGCAATTTAGGTAACAGCGATCACAGGTCAATTAGTTTCAGTATAAATCACACAAATAGGAAACATAAAGGGAATACAAAGACACTGAATTTCAAAAGAGCCAACTTCCCTAAACTATAAACCTTGCTAAAAGGCATAAATTGGGATAAAATATTAGGAACAAAGAGCACGGAGGAGAGATGGGTTTGCTTTAAGAGCATATTAAATAAGGGCATTAGCCAATGCATCCCTTTGGGTAATAAATTTAAAAGAGCGAACAAAGGTCCTGGATGGCTTAACTCCAATGCAAAAATGCATATAAAAGCAAAGGAGAAGGCTTTCAAAAAATACAAGGTTGAGGGATCATCCGCAGCATTCAGACTTTATAAATAATGTAACAAGAAATGTAAGGGTGCAATTAGGACAGCTAAGATAGAACATGAAAGACACATAGCGGAGGAGAGCAAAAAAAACCCAAGAAATTCTTTAAGTATGTAAACAGTAAAAAAAGGGAGGACAGACCATATTGGCCCCATAAAGAATGAGGAAGGACATCTGGTTACAAAGGATGGGGAGATGGCGAAAGTATTGAATTTATTCTTCTCCTCAGTCTTCACGAGTGAATCGGGGGGCTTCAGTAACCAAAACTGCAGTGTTTATCCTCATGACACAACAGAGGAAGCACCTCCATGGTTAACAGAGGACAGAATTAAAAGTAGACTTGAGAAACTTAACATTAATAAATCACCGAGACCAGATGGCTTGCATCCGAGGGTACTTAGGGAACTCAGTCAAGTGATTGCCAGACTGTTGTTCCTAATTTTTACAGACAGTCTATTGACTGGAATGGTACCAGCTGATTGGAGAAAAGCCAATGTAACACCTATATTTAAAAAGGTCCCAAAATACATCCCTGGGAATTACAGACCAGTTAGACTAACATCAATAGTATGTAAACTCGTGGAGGGGATGATAAGGGACTATATACAAGATTTTAGTAATGAGAACGGTATCATTAGCAGTAATCAGCATGGATTCATGAAGAGACGTTCTTGCCAAAGCAATCTACTAACCTTCTATGAGGAGGTGAGTTGCCATCTAGATAAAGGAAGGCCCATAGACGTGGTGTATCTGGATTTTGCAAAAGCATTTGACACAGTTCCCCATAAACTTTTACTGTACAAAATAAGGTCTGTTGGCATGGACCATAGGGTGAGTACATGGATTGAAAACTGGCTACAAGGGCGAGTTCAGAGGGTGGTGATAAATGGGGAGTACTCGGAATGGTCAGGGGTGGGTAGTGGGGTTCCCCAGGGTTCTGTGCTGGGACCAATCCTATTTAATTTGTTCATAAATGACCTGGAGGATGGGATAAACAGTTCAATCTCTGTATTTGCAGACGATACTAAGCTAAGCAGGGCAATAACTGCTCCGCAGGATGTGGAAACCTTGCAAAAAGATCTGAACAAATTAATGGGGTGGCAACTACATGGCAAATGAGGTTCAATGTAGAAAAATGTAAAATAATTCATTTGGGTGGCAAAAATATGAATGCAATCTATACACTGGGGGGAGAACCTATGGGGGACTCTAGGATGGAAAAGGACCTGGGGGTCTTGGAAGATGATAGGCTTAGCAATGGAATGCAATGCCAAGCTGCTGCTAACAAAGCAAACAGAATATTGGCATGCCTTAAAAAGGGTATCAACTCCAGAGATAAAACGATAATTCTCGCACTTTACAAGACTCTGGTCCGGCCGCACCTAGAGTATGCTGTCCAGTTCTGGGCACCAGTCCTCAGGAAGGATGTACTGGAAATGGAGCGAGTACAAAGAAGGGCATTAAGCTAATAAAGGGTCTGGAGGATCTTAGTTATGAGGAAAGGTTGCGAGCACTGAACTTATTATCTCTGGAGAAGAGACGCTTGAGAGGGGATATGATTTCAATATACAAATACCGTACAGGTGACCCCACAATAGAAATAAAACTTTTTCACAGAAGAGAGTTTAACAAGACTCGTGGCCACTCATTGAAATTAGAGGAAAAGAGGTTTAACCTTAAACTATGTAGAGGGTTCTTTACTGTGGGAGCGGCAAGGATGTGGAATGCCCTTCCACAGGCGGTGGTCTCAGCGGGGAGCATCGATAGCTTCAAGAAACTATTAGATAAGCACCGGAATGACCGCAACATACAGGGATATACAATGTAATACTGACACATAATCACACATAGGTTGGACTTGATGGACTTGTGTCTTTTTTCAACCTCACCTACTATGTAACTATGTAAGTTGTTTTCTGTGGTCTTCCGGGTCTTTTGGTGTTGCTGAGCTCACCGGTGCGTTCTTTCTTTTTAAGGATGTTCCAAACAGTTGATTTGGCCACACCTAATGTTTTTGCTATCTCTCTGATGGGTTTGTTTTGTTTTTTCAGCCTAATGATGGCTTGCTTCACTGATAGTGACAGTTCTTTGGATCTCATATTGAGAGTTGACAGCAACAGATTCCAAATGCAAATAGCACACTTGAAATGAACTCTGGACCTTTTATCTGCTCCTTGTAAATGGGATAATGAGGGAATACAGTAACACACACCTGGCCATGGAACAGCTGAGCAGCCAATTGTCCCATTACTTTTGGTCCCTTAAAAAGTGGAAGGCACATATACAAACTGTTGTAATTCCTACACTGTTCACCTGATTTGGATGTAAATACCCTCAAATTAAAGCTGAAAGTCTGCAGTTAAAGCACATCTTGTTCGTTTCATTTCAAATCCATTGTGGTGGTGTATAGAGCCAAAAAGATTAGAATTGTGTTGATGTCCCAATATTTATGGACCTGACTGTATACTCCCAAAAGTGACTATAAGGTTATAAGTTTTGCAAATCTGAATTAATTGATACCAATTGTCAATTATCACTTGTGTTTATTCATGCTGTTCATTGTGTTCCATCATTAGTAAACTTTATGAGTGGTTCAGTGACATTGTGTGAGTTTCTCATTGCAGAATGGAACCCAAGGTGTAAGAGGTAAGAAAGGATCTGCAGAGTCGGGGTAGCCAGTGGGGTATAGAGTCAATCAGCAGCCCTCATGGGGGTACCACTACATTTTGAGGTCCCACCGAGATATCCCATCTGGGGTACCCGAGCAGATCAGTTGATGCGTCCCAGGTAGAAGAAGTAATGGACCCAGCCACTGCCACCGAGTGGAGCCAGGAGTATGGGAGCCGGTTGGAACAAGCTATGGTTCTGAGGCTACCAGGAGTCCGGTGGTTTGATAGAGAGGTACGGCAGTTGATGTGAAAGGCTGTCCGGGAACAAGGGTCCTACCTTCTGGACCTGAAACATGACTTGGAGGAAGATTGCACTTATGTCCTCCTGGAATGGAAAGAGAGTGTTCCGGCAGAATTCCAGAAGAAGGTTGTGAACCTAGCCAAAGGCCTGGATGGCCATGTGATCCCAGTACAATTGCCAGAAGAGACCGGCGAGAAGTCCCCCGGGTCACCACCAGGGAGCCCTGACCCTCTTCGCAGTTTACAACAGGGTAGAGAAGCTACCTGATTTGATGTACAAGTTTGAGCATACCCACCAGTGGAGAGGAGAGAGGTTGTCTGAATATATCGCCCGGGTGGATCAAACCCTGCACCAAATTATCTTAAAAAAAGGTGTCGTCCCCCGGGAGGCGGACAAAGTCCGATTGGATCGGATCCTACGAGGAGCCAGGCCCAACCATCCTATTGTGCTCAGATTGCTCTTGCAGGGTACCCGAGAGGCCCCCTCTTACCCTAAGCTGATGGGGTTAGTGAGAGAAGAGGAGGCTCTCCTGGATGAAAAGAGTCAGGAGGCTCGATTCCCAGTAAGAACCCACCAGAAGAGTGAGAAGATAGTCACCCAATCAGACCAGGTGGATGGCAGCATGGTGGAGAGCGATGAGGAGTCTGAGTGGGTGGGAGCGCACCAAGATCTCTGTAGCGCAACCCACCCCAAAAGTTACTCCAGTCAAGTCATCAGAAAGTGGAGCTCAAGTTCAGGAACAGGTACAACAAGCTTGCTAAATGTGATGGAAGCCAGTCGGGCATTCGAATGTGCTACAAGTGTGATGATCCAAGACACTTTAAAGCCCAGTGTCCCCAAAGGGAAGTGAATGCTGAACTGTTGGAGGAGTTGGTGAAGCTATTACAGAAATTGTCAATTAGAACACCTCTAAGAAAGCTTGTCAAACTGGCCCAATTCAAAACGGTCTGGCGACACCACCTAGGGCCACAGTCAGGTCCTATCAGAACATCCCTAAGAAAGTTTTTCAGTTTAGCCCAATCAAAAGTGGTCTGGCGACATCGCCTAGGGTCACTGCTAGGTCTTCACAGAGTGCCTTGAAGAAGAGGAACCGTAATCCTAACCGCACTCAGTATACTACTATCAGTTTTCCGGAAAAGTTAGTGGGGCCGTCCCCGATTGTGCCTGTGCAAATAGAAGGCATTTATACCAAAACTTTACTGGACACAGGGGCCCAGGTCATGCTATTATACCGGGATTTCTATGACAAACATCTGAGCCACATTCCCCTACGCAAGCTGGAAGAACTCGAGATCTGGGGAATTGCAACTGCTAGATGCCCATATGATGGCTACATCTCCATCCAGATATCCTTCGGGCCAGAAGCTGTTGGAAAAGAAGAGGCTTTCAACACCTTGGCTGTCGTGTGCCCCAGACCACCAAGGGCTGGGCGAAATTTCATACTGGTGGGAACTAATACCGACTTAGTGAGAAGACTGTTATCATCAGTACTGAACGAAGATGGATCCACCAACAACAAGATTCACCCGCAGTTACTGAAAGCTTGTGGGCGAGTGGCAAGAGAGAAGAAGGCCCCTAAAGGAGGAGTGGGGTGGTTGTGGAAGTTGGAGACCAAAGAGTGGGTACTACAGCCGGGGGAGGTTGCTCATGTGAAGGCCACCATCAAGTTAACTTTGGATCAACTGGGCCCCTTTGTGGTGCTGAAGAAGGATGAGCAAGCCAGAGCAGCTGGACTAGAAATGGTCCCTGAGCTGGTTCCTACCCGAGACCTGTCCAGAAAAGGAAGGAAAGTTTAGCTTGAAGAATGTGACTGATCAGCCTATTACGTTGGGGCCCCGTATGTTGGTGGGGCAGGTGAGTGCCACCATCCCCGTACTTCCCGAAGAAGCCAAGGATTTGAAGAATGGCCAACAGTTACAGATGGAGTTTCAGCGATGTGCAGAGGTCTTGCCCCCTGCCTGGCAGAGAAGGATGAAGTCTCAAGTGATGAGATGGGAGAAGCTGTTTTCCAAAGACGATTTTGATGTGGGATGTGCAAGAAGTGCCCAACATAGAATTCGGCTTCAGGAAGACAAACCCTTCTGAGAGCGGGCCAGGAGAATACCCCTCAGTGACCTGGAAGACTTAAGAGAGCAGCTGGCAGAGCTGAAAAGGTCAGGAGTCATTCAGGAATCTTGGAGTCCCTATGCATCTCCCATTGTGGTTGTAAGGAAGAAAAATGGGTCATTACGCATGTGCATCGACTACTGTACCCTGAATTGGTGCACCATCCTGGACCAGTACACCACACCCTGTATCGAGGATGCTTTGCAGCGTCTTACTGGAGCTAAGTGGTTTAGTGTGCTTGATTTGAAAAACGGGTACTATCAGATTCCCATGCACCCAATATCATGAGAAGACGGCATTCATATGCCCCTTAGGATTCTACGAGTTCAGTCGAATGCCTCAGGACTTGTCGGGGGCTCTTGCATCCTTTCAGTGTTTGATGGAAAGGACAGTAAGAGACATGAATCTCGTAGAAGTACTGGTGTATTTGGATGACATTATTGTGTTTGGGAAGACACTGGAAGAGCACGAAGCTCGACTAGAAAAGGTATTCTCCCACCTCCATGAAAAAGGACAGAAATTGTCAATGGAAGAATGCCAGTTCTACAGAACCTCTGTCACCTATTTGGGCCATGTTGTTTCTGCGGGAGCAGTCGCCACAGATCCACAAAAGCTGGAGGCTGTTACCACTTGGCCCAGACCCAGAACTGTAACCGAGTTGAGATCTTTCCTGGGATTCTGCTCCTATTACCGACAATTTGTGGCCAATTTCACTAAGATTGCTCGACCCCTTTATGAGCTGTTGCAAGTGGTCACAGGAGAAGGAAAAGATGGAGTCAGACCCAAGAAGAGTGGTGCCCACAAGAAAGGAGAGTCCGTCCAGAGTCAGTGGACCTCTCTATGTGAAAAAGTGTTTTGGCAGTTGAAGAAGAGTCTTACAGAGGCCCCAGTCTTGGCCTACACTGACCCTGGCATGCTCTATGAGTTGCATGTGGACGCTAGTAGAAAAGAATTGGGAGGAGTACTGTATCAGGAACAAAATGGAGGATTGAGACCGGTGGCCTATGTGAGTAGGAGACTTACCATATCGGAGAGGAATTACCCCATCCATAAGTTGGAATTTTTGGCACTCAAGTGGACCTTGGTGGATAAGTTGAGAGACTATTTGTATGAAGCTGAGTTTATTGTCAAGACTGACAATAATCCTTTAACTTACATCTTGACCTAGGCAAAACTGGATGCCACAGGACACAGGTGGTTAGCAGCTTTGGCAGGGTTCCGGTTTAGTCTGAAGTATTGGCCCGGAGTTGGGAACTGAGATGCGGATGCTTTGTCTCACAGGCCTCATAGGAAGGAAGAAGACCCAGAGGGATGGACTTTTGTAACCGAAGAAGGAGTGCGAGCCCTGTGTCAGGGCATGGACCAGAATATGAAATGAGGAGTGGCTGCTGAATACATTGGGGTTCACCCCTCTGGGATACCAAGAAGTTACTGTGGGTTGACCCAGGTGAGAGGAGAAGGCCTACCCCAAATGACAAAGAGAGATTTGAAGATGGATCAGGAGCAGGACCCATTGGGTCGTTTGGTGTTGCAGGCTTTGAACAAGCAGGATCCCGGACTGTTGTTGAAAAGCCCTGTAAAGGGAGCCAAGACTCTTCACAGAGAATGGGATTGGATGCAAATCAGAGATGGAGTGTTATACAGGTGTTGCCCGTCTGGAGACAAGGAGGAGAGGTGGCAGCTGTTTCTCCCGGAAAAACATCGCCCTACTGTCTTAATGCCATTACATGATGACCATGGGCACTTGGGAACAGAAAGGACATTTCGCTTGATTAGAGATAGATTTTACTGGCCCAGTTTGAGAGGAGAGGTAGAGAGTTACAGTCACTCTTCGTGAAAATATATGTGTCACTGGCGCAAAAACTATCCTATCAAAAATGGTGTAAGTGATATTTATAGCTGCTGCATCCAAAAAATATTTTTCAGAGAAAAAATTAAATTAAATTAAAAGTGCTATGTGAGTGGATGCGCTGCTCCCATCTGTGCTCTCTATATTGCCTGTGTATGTGCTATCTCAATAGCCTAATTTGGTTCACCATCCACCTAACAGGTTATATCTCATTTATACAATAATCATATGTTTGTATAATTCATCACATGTGAACAACAACTTAATCCAAATACTTTAAATCATATAAAAAGTCCAGTGACATATGTCACATAATGATAGACTCTTCTTCATATGTGTTGCAAATCATCCGTTATAATTGCCGTGGGCGGCGTGCTCTTGTGTGTGGTATCAGATTAAAAGTGACTTAGTGCTTCACCACCACCTGTGAGATTTGCCACTCACCAGATTAATCTTTAAAACTGCACCTTTGGTTCATTAACAGGGATAACCACTCCACTCAAAGGAAACTTTCTCCAATATCTATACCAGGTCCTCAATGTTCCTCATGCAAACGGATAAAAAACCATCATCGCGCAATAACGTTTAAAACCTTTATTCCATACATAAAAAACACTTTGCACTCACATTTCCAAGTGCCATTAGGCCGGCACCGAGCTTTTCCCGCAGTTAAGGACGGGTGGGCACTGCAGCCCGGTTCGTCTAGTGTGTGCTAGATGGTCTCCGTTGCCGCTTACGTTCCCCCCTGTTTGCGTTCGCGTCCTCTCCAAACCCCGTTCGTTCCCGGTCACGTGGGTACGATAATCTCCCAGCAGGGAAAATTACTTAATTACAAAATTTACTGACAGAAACTAAGTAAAAAAAATGTTTTTTTAATTTTTTTTTAGTAAAAAATAAAAAACCCAGCAGTGATTAAATACCACCAAAAGAAAGTTCTATTTGTGTGAAGAAAATTCTAAAAATTTCATCTGGGTACAGTGTAGCATGACCGTGCAATTGTCATTCAAAGTGCAATAGTGCTGAAAGCTGAAAAATGGCCTGGGCAGGAAGGGGGTGTAAGTGCCCTGCAGGCAAGTGGTTAAATAAAAGTGGGCTACCATGCCCTTAAAAATGCAGTTCTGGACTGGCGCAATTTCTTGAAAATGCATGTGCCACTTGATTCTAATCACCCCGATCTTAAAATATATACAGTATATAAGGTCCACTTTTTAGCCTTCACCCCAAGGCTCTAAGCCACCTAGCTAATTGAATGACATACTTACTGATCTTTGTGTAGGATTTTCATTCCGAAAGCATATAACAATGGTCCTGAAAGCCTATTTAAAAATTGTTTAATTGCAGAAATATGGGGACTCAAGTTTTTAACATAACTGTAATCAATCCTAGTCTTCAATAACTATTCTTCAAAAATGCTGTGGTTAGGAACAGGTAACTAGATTAAACAGTCACATGGATGATATCTATTTACCTATGGAAAACCTAAAGTAGGCCTAAAATCAGATATACAGGGGGTCCCCGGGTTACAAACAAGATAGGGACTTTAGGTTTGTTCTTAAGTTGAATCTGTTTGTAAGTCGGAACAGGTAAATTTTTTAAGGGTAGCTCCAGCCAAAAAATCTATTTTTAAGTTTTGTAGATAGCATAGGGAAGGGTTATCACCCCTGTAACATTTGTTTTGCTGTCTGTGCCCCTGTTCAGAAGATTTCACCTCACTTTCTGTCCCAATGACAATTGGATTTTGAAAATTTGGGGTTATTAGGGAAATAAGGATAGGTGATAAAGCATCAGTGGAGACACCTTTTTCCCATATTAACTCTTACAGGAGTGAATTTCCCTTCCTAGGGGTAGATTTCCTCTCACTTCCTGTTGTCTCCCTCCGTTTGTAAGTAGGAGTCGTTTGTAAGTCGGATGTTTGTAAGTAGGGGACCCCCTGTATGTAGTGAGCATGCACGCAAGTTATGTGTTATTGTAACACTTCCAGGTATTTATATCTCTTGTAATGACATTACTTAGAGGGCCACTTTAAACTTGCCATAGGAGTTAGTAAATAGTCGGATGGGCATACATGAGTTCTTCATCATCTCACAATGTCTCCTGGGTTTGCTTTCATGAAATGGGATATTGGCTATACTTTATTATATGCACACTAAAGTATGTGCAGTTTGTATAGACTTCTTTCTGAAGTCTAACTTTGGAATACATCCTGCCATCTGCTTGAGGGATTTCCCAGCCATGGGGAATTAAATGTGACTCAGGTTCATCAGCTACAATGCTCCAATGTAATCCTATATATTGAGAACACAATGACTGCTCTAGACTCTGCCACCGATCTCCAGGGTGCAGGTACAGTACACAATACAGACCCTTCCTACACCTTATAGCGAGCACACTGCTGCTCATTACAAGAGCAAAGAAAGTCATTCAGTCTACTGGGAGTTCATAGACATTAGGTATGATTCAGTAAAAATGAAATGTGCAAAAAGCAGCAACAAATCCCTATAATGGGTACAATTACAATTCAGGATGTTGGCAATAATTTTGGGTGTATATAATTTTTTATTGCGTGTTGATAGGTTAAACTGTGCATCTTTCCTTTTAAAAAAATTGACTTTTAGAGTTAGGAGAGGGTTGGGTGCCCTGTACTTCTTGAGGAAACACCACTTTGGGTTAAATTGGAAGCAGTGGATTGTGCACCAATGTCTATACATGACCTTCTGTGGCTACGTCCCTCCGCTAGAAGCAATCTTTCTAATCCTATCACACAGCACTCTTTGTGGATCTGGGGTTATCTTAAGTACTGGAGGCCTATTCTCTCCACATCTATTTTTACTATCTATATTACGCAACCCCTCTTTCACTCATGAATGCGAAGCAACTCTGGTCTTTAGCCACTTCCTGTCCAGCAATGTATCGGTATGGGAAAGGTGATATATCGGTCATCTCTGACCGAGATATAATTTTTTTCAGCGAGAGATTCCCTTCACTGTAAAAGCAGCTGTATTATTTTTACAGGAGGCAGAAGGGAGTCCTCCCTTCCCTCTGCCGCTTTTACCTGGCCCTCCCAAGGGAGCCCAGTAAGTGTGCAACTGGTGCCTCCAGAGTGCCTTGTTATATCCTTCAGAGTGCCCCCCCTAGTATAGTAGTACTGAGGGTACACTTTGTAGGATATAAGGGGGACACTCAGGAGGATGTAAGGGGCACGCTGGAGGATGTCAGGGGGCATTCTGAAGGATGTAATTGGGAGCTTTGGAGAATGTAAGGGGCAATCTGGAAGTACTAAGTTAGTACCATCAGTGTACCCCTTTACATCCTCCAAAGTTCCTCCTTATTACTACTAACAGACTCTGGAGTTACTAAGGATGCACCATGGAGGATGTAAGGGGGCTCTCTGAAAGCACTAATATAAGGGGGCACTCTGGAGGCACTAATATAAGAGGGCGCTCTGGAGGCACTAATATAAGGGGGCACTCTGGAGGATGTAGAGGGAGCACTCAGGAGGATATAAGGGGGCTCTGATGTAAGGTGGCAAGCTAGGATCATGGATGTAAGGGGGATTCTGATTTATATGGGGAATGCTGGGGACTTTGATGTAAGGGGTGACTCTGATGTGAATGTGGTGCTTATTCTGACTGCTGCACATATGTTGTCTTGTTTGTTACTGACCTCTGCACTTTATAGACTGTGCTGTATATAGACCCGACCAAGGTGTTTGTGGTCTCAACAGTTGCCAGTTTTAATGACGTTGTTCTGTAAGATAGGCTCAGTAAGACAAAAATATAATTTTTGTGTTCTTAAAAATAAATATAATGGAAACTTTTAATTTAAAAAAGTGACTTTGTTCTGAGGTTTATTTGTGTCTGTAAAGTTGTCAGTTGTGGTGCAGTAATTAGTATTTTGTGGATGCAAAGATTTTAGCATATGTGTGCAGTGTACAGTAGGTGACTGCAATATTGTGTCAATCTCGCTGCTGTTATCGGTGATATTTGACACCTGGGAGCCCCGTCGCAGGAGCCAGCGCCGAGCTGGCTCGCTCATTGGGAAAGGAAAACTGTGTATTTTCCTTTCCCGATGAGCGACAATCATTGCTGACAGGTGTCTGGTATGAATCATGAGGGGGAACGCCGTGCCAAATTTTAAATAAAAAACGACATGGGTCCCCTCCCCCTCTGAACCGTACCAGGCCGCATGCCATCAACATGGGGGGTGGGCGCTTTGGGGCAGGGGGGCATCCTGCATTTTTTTCGGCATAGGGGGTTCCCCTTAAAACCCATACCAGACCTAAGGGCCTGGTATGCCCCTGGAGGGGAACCCATGCCGTTTTTTTATTTAAAATTTGGCTCGGCGTTCCCCCTCATGATTCATACCAGACACCTGTCAGCAATGCTTGTCGCTCATCGGGAAAGGAAAAAACAGTTTTCCTTTCCCGATGAGCGAGCCCTGCACGAGGTGTATAGTATCCTGTCGTCGAGAACTAACGCTGGATGGGATTGCGCTGGAAACACATTCTCGCGGTCAGGTACTGTACACAGCAGGCGCGGATTCTGTTCAATCCCCCTTTAAAATCCTCCCACTGGCCATGACCATTGTTCGCCATGGCGCGCATAATTACTTAACAGCCAGAACTTATTTTTCGGTTCTTTCCCAGTGTGCCCTATGTCTTTCATAACACTTTTCTTGCTCACACTTTGTTACACTGTTTTGACTTTTAAATTGTAAAGCCAGGCAGATTACTTATCATGAGTATTGTTAATGTTTATATATTGTTTATATTGTTTAATGGCTAAGTTCGCCTTTGGGAATATGATACTTGTTGATCAGCACTCTCGTAGTCCTTTGATGCTTCCACTAGTTTTCTACCTGAAAAAACTTGAGGAAGTGTCTGCATTGCAACCGTGATCCACTGATGAGTGTAGGCTCCTGTGGAAAAATGCACATTTTGTTTCCTGCACAGATATATGCATCTATTGTTTGTTCCCTAATGTTGAATTGAACCTTTAAATAGTGATTTTTTATTTTTAATAGAAGTTTCTGATATATTTCAGTTTGTCAGTTTCATGTTTTGTCAGTAAAGTAAGTCATCGGGGGTTGGCAATACAGGTTATTAGTGTATCCACTAACACTAGCACTGGGGGTTATCAATGTGTCCACTGACACCTATGTAGGGGGTTACTTTCTAATACTGACGCCAATGCTGTGGACTGTTATTACTTTCACTTATACAGTAAAAATACTGAAGGTTATTAGTGCATCCACTGACACCAATGCAGAGGGTTATTATTGCATCCATTGACACCAATGAAGGGGGTCACTATTACTGACATCAATGCTGAGGGTTATCATTACCGCAACTGTCACCAATGCTGGGGGTTATCATTGTGTCCACTGACACCAATGGCAGGGGTATTTGCTGCAACCACTGACAGCAATGCAAGGGGTTACTACTATTACCGACACCAAATTTTGAGGGTTATTTCTATGGCAACTGAAACTAATGCTGGGGGTTATTAATAATGTCACTGAGACCAATGATGTGCTTATTTAAAGTGGAGTTGCACCCCAAAAAAATGTCATTAATGTGTATGAAAAATTAAAAAAAAAAATATTTGGAAAAAAATTTGTTTTTTTACTTACCTTTTTATGCCTGTTGCTATGTGGTCCCTCGAAATCTGCCTCCTTCAGTGCTTGGGCTCCTGATGTCACTTCCCCCGGTGCAGGAAGGGAAATCACCTCTCCCCCCTCCCTTTAGACAATCATCTGGGACACTAATATAAGGGGGCACTCTGGAGGATGTAGAGGGAGCACTCTGGAGGATATAAGGGGGCTCTGATGTAAGGTGGCAAGCTAGGATCATGGATGTAAGGGGGATTCACCGCGCACCGAGCTCCGATTCAAATCCAGTCGCATCCGTGATGCACCGATTCGTTCCGGCGTGCCCCAGTTGTCTTTTGGCCTCATTTCTTTCCATGCTCCACAGTCCGGTTCGTTGTCAGTCGCAGTTGCGGCACACCGAGTCATGCCTCTGCCATGGCAAATCATTTCACTCATTTCATTTCACAGTGCTGCACTGCGAATTCGAATCCAGCCGCATCCGCGATGCACCAATTCGTTCCAGCATGCCCTAGTTGTTTTGGCCTCATTTTATTCCATGCTTCACAGCCCGGCTCATTGTCTGTCGCAGCCACGGCGCACCGATTTGTGTCTCTGTCATGGCAAATCATTTCACTCATTTCATTTTCACGTACCTATCGCTCCAAGTCTAATCCAGTTGCTTCCGCTACACACCGACTCGTTCCGGCATGTTTCAGTTGTTTTGTTTCATTTTCACACCGTGCTCCACAGTCCGGTCCATTGTCAGTCGTAATCACGGCACACTGATTCGTGCCTCCGTCATGGCGATCATTTCACTCATATCATTTCGCGTACCTGGCACTCCGATTCGGGTCCACTCTCATCAGCAACGCACCAATTCGCACTCAGCATTTCACTCTTACAGGTTTTACTCTCATGTTGTCTGTCTTTATCTGAGGTTTGGCAGTCGCTTTGTGTCGAGTGCATCTTCTAGTATCTTGGCATAGCTCCACTGATGTTCGATGTCAGTCGCCTCTACTAAACAACAGTCCAAAAAAAAAAAAAAAGGGGAACAGCCTCATCTTTTCATGTCACCCCTAATATAGGCTCTGGTCGATCAAAGTTTCAACCTCAAAAACAAAGGACTTCGCATCTAGGGCACAAGTCACCCAGAGCCATGTCACAATCCGGCAGCGAAGACCTCACGTCAGCCCCTCTGTCACCTTCCCCGGTTTCAGAAAGCAGCAGCATGCAGTCCCTCAGGGGATGGACTATCCCCAAGTTGACGGCCAGGAAGGCAAGCTCTTCAGGCTCCTTATCCCTTCGCCAGCTACAGATGGGCCCAGCACCCAGCGGGTGTCTCTCCAGTCTATATCTGCCGATATCTCTCAGCTTCACACCATGGTGTCATCCCTGTCTACCAAAGTCACGGACAATCAAACCAAAGGGGCACTCTTGGAGGGTCGCCACGGCCATCCCTGACTCGGTCGCAGTCCAGGTTCTGACACCCCCTCCTGCAGGTTCCACAGGGTAGAGTTCCACTATCTCCCCAGCTCACTTGGTCCCAGACAGCATCAGGAAGGACATTCTGGACGGCAAGGACGGCAACCTTGCCTGCCCCCTCATTTCAGTCCACGACCTGGCAAAAAATAAATAAATAAATCTTATGCCTGGGGAGACGTATCAGTGGTCCCAGATCCCAGGCGCAACCACAAATTATCCGTAGCAGAGTTTGCCTTTGGAATGCCAAGGGATGTCCTGAACTCAGCCAGTCCCAGCAGGAGGGAAGAACTGGACCTGTATCTCTACACTGTGGTAGACCTAGGCTATGAATACGGAGGGTTCGCGTTTTACAATTATCACAGTTCTTTTGCTTTTAAGCTTCTACCCATCCACCTGTCCCTCTGGTGCTGGCATGGCATTAAACGGAAAGAGTCATACTACTTCGCTACCAAACTGACCTTTGGCTCTAAGAGTAGCCCCTGGCTCTTCGACACTTTCGCCCAGTCCCTCACCTGGATACTGTCGCACCAAACTCAGTGTCAAAAGTCATCCATTACTTGGATGACTTCTTGCTAATCCCACAGCCTGGTGTGATCCCAGGAGACCTCGATAGGTTAAGAGTCATTTTTGGGAATCTCAATATATCCATTGCGGAACACAAAGTGGAAGGCCCAACACACTCCATCTTCTTCCTTGGAGTCAACCTAGACACTTGCTCCATGCTGGCCAGCCTCTCCCTCAACAAACTGACCCGCATCAGGTCAGTTCTTCAAAACTTCACCCATACACAGGGGTGTACTAAGAAGCAGCTTCAATCCCTCTTGGGAATGCTCAATTTTACAATGAAGATCATTCCCCAGGGTCGATCTTTTGTTTCATGCCTACTGGTCTTCCTTTCCCAGACACTGGACCCCGATCAGATCCTTAGCATAGACGCTGCGGCGGTAGCGGATCTGTCAATGTGGGAGGAGTTCCTTACTATTTGGAACAGAATAACCATGCTTATACCATCAATATCGCCCTGATCACCGCAGGTAGTGACAGATGCCACAGCCTCCACAGGCTTCGCTGCAATTTTTGGCCACCATTAGTTTGCGGGTTCATGGCCCCCAGAGATACTCCTAATCCGCGGGTTTATCCGGTCTTCCTCTCTGTTTGAACTATACCCGATCGTGGAAGCCGCTCAGCTCTGGGGTCATATACGGACTGGACAAACTGCGGCCTTCGCCACCGACAACTAGGCCACGGACGATATTATTAATAAAGGCAGGTCCAAGTCACTCCCGATTATGTCCTTCCTATGCAGGCTGGTACAACTATCTCTACAACACCAGTTTAACGCCCACCGCACGTTAATTCCAGGCAAGTGCAACCTCGCAGCAGACACACTGTCCCACTTTAATTTCATTTCTTTTCAGCAGAAATTTACAGCGCGACCCAGCTCATCAATCAGTCTTTATCCCGCGACACACTCAAAGTGTTTGTCCTAAAACTAAAATTGATACATTTGTATTGAAGCAGGATTTGTATCGTTTTTTTAGACATGTTCGCTTAAAATCTTTCTTCTTCTATAGACCTGCTACTAATGACCAGCTCACTAGAGCTGTCTATTTCTAATTTACAGCTAAAAAACAAAAGTAATTTTGTTCCACCTACCTCTTGTGCAGCAGCTGAGTTATTTATTAGCAGGGTAGAGGAGGACATTGATTTATTTTTACGGAACCATTCAATGAGGGATCATATACCTAATAACCTTAGTCGGGAGAAAGTTATAGCTCTTACTGCCCTATCTGCTCGCAGGGAAATCACTATCAAGCCTATCGATAAGGGTGGCTCTATAGTGATAATGGATACAGATCAATATGAGTGGGAGATCTACAGGCAGTTGGCAGATTCCAATGCATATACTAGCCTTCAGACTAATCCCACATACTGTGTGTTAAACAGAATAAAAACTATTGTAGCACAGGTAGTACGACAAAATATTATTGACATTAATACACAGTCATATTTAATTTCTGAACATCCTGTCACCCTGATTATTTATATGCTACCCAAAATCCACAAGGATTCTAAAAATCCCCCTGGACGTCCAATTGTTTCCAGTACCGACTCAGTGACTGCCATTGGCTAAATATTTGGACAAGTGCTTAACACCACTAATTGTCCATACCCGCTCGTACATACGAGATACTAAAGATTTTTTGAACAAAATTCAAAACATTATATTACCTCCTGGATCCGTACTGGTCACATGGGACGTGGCTAATTTATATACGGCTATTCCACACACTCTTGGCCTAGAAGCATGCAAACATTTATTAAACAGGTCTAAAACATACACACCTGCACAAATTTATTTCCTTATGGATTTGCTGAATACAGTTTTGGAGGAAAATTTCTTTCTATTTAAGGATACCTATTATTTGCAGCTCGCTGGAGCAGCGATGGGTTCAAATGTGGCACCTCCATATGCCAATGCATTTATGGACATGTTAGAGCAGGCATTTATTTACAATTGTACACTTTTCAATGAAAATTGTACAGTATGGTACAGGTTCATTGATGACGCCTTCACCATCTGGATGGGCAATCTTGAATCTTTATCTTTGTTCAATACGTATTTAAATTTACTGATTCCAGGCCTGAAATTTAACATGTTGGTTAACCAGGAGGAAACTCCATTCTTAGTTACATTATTATCCATTAACTCCTTCAGATCATCGTTATAGCCGAATGACGGCTACAGAGCGGATCTGCTTTGCCGGGAGTATGTCTATTGACGTCCTCCCCTTTGCAGGCTTGCCACGCACCCTAAAGGGCAGCACGTGGTGCGCTGTGCTCACCTGAGTCAATGAGACTTGGATGATCACAGATCCGACAAAGGGGCCGATCCCGGCCCCTTACCACATGATCAGCTGTCAGCCAGTAACAGCTGATCACGGCATGTAAACAGAGGATCGGTAATAGGTTTTTTTCTTCTTGCGCTTACAGTGTGAGGAGAAAAAAAAGCAGATGACCGGCTTCTGTTTGCAGGGACATCGGTCCCAAAGAGGAACAGCATGTTATGTGCCCACCAGTACCGCCTGCCAGTGCCACAAAACAGTGCCCACAGTGCCCACCAATCAGTGCCCACAGTGCCCACGTTACTTAAGTGCCAGCAATCAGTGCCACCTATCAGTGCCCACAAAAGCCACCTATTAATGCCCACCAGTGGTGCCAATTAGTGCCTCATCAGTGCCACCTAGCAGTGCTGCCTATCAGTGTCACCTACCAGTGCCGATCAGTGCCCATCACTGCCACCCATCAGTGTCCATCATTGCCACCCATCAGTGCCCATCATTGCCACCTATTAGTGCCCTTCAGTGCCACCTATCAATGGCCTTCAGTGCCGCCCATCAGTGCCACCTCTCAGTGCCAACCAATGCCACCTATCAGTGCCCACCAGTGCCGCCTTTTAGTGCCCATCAGTGCCGCCTTATTAGTGCCCATCAGTGCCGCCTATCAATGCCCATCAGTGCAGCCTATCAGTGCCCATCAGTGTAACCTCATCAGCATACATTGTAATGGAAATTTGTAAGTTCTGTATATAATTGTATTGCGTTTTGTGTGTGTCGCACACCGCCCTCACTGTGCACACGGCACTAATAATGTTTTCAGTACATGTTTACATTCTTTTGAGTCCTGATTAGAATTAGCCTGCCTATGTAACGCCCCTTGTTACCATAAACGTACAATTGTAATATTAATGTGATACCTACGTAATCATGTGCATAAAAACCTTCAATTGCGTCATAATAAAGCAGAACAGTTATTTCGAAAGATGCTGAGGATATCTTTTGTGTCTGTTCCCTACTGCAGTAGTTATTATTAATTTGGAACCACTAATCAATATGAGGATAGGAGTTGCCTATCATCAATTTAACCGAGTCAGCATGGCGAGCCACGATTAAGGAGGGGATTCCAGGTGACCCTGAGTATCCGAAACGAGGAGCTTGAGACGATCCGGGAATTTCTGATAATCAGCCGGCTGAGGTAAGCCTTTTGCTTACATTTGAGTTATCAGGCTTCCTTGATCGGTAAGGCATTTTCGGGACAAAGGGTACCTATTTTACTCTCGCCCGTGCCCCAGACGACGTCATCGTATGACGAAACGCGCGTCGGGAGGAGCTGACGTGCTGACGTCCCGTGTGTTCCGTCTCTAGGACGGGTGTTCGCTGTAGCTGGCCGGCTTTTACGATTTATGCTGTTTGTCTTCATTTTTAATGTAAGTGCGTTTCCTATTCTTTTTTTTTTAATAAATTACCTATATCAGGATTACGCTATGTTGTTACTTCTTTCCTTTTGGGGAACCCCTGTATGGTAATCGTGTTCCGGTGCTCTGGAGGTGCGCATGGAGGTGTTTTTTGCAGTAGCTGACTCTTCCAGATGGTGTAGCGGACTATCGCCATCCAGGCATCCGCATTGGTTAAAGGCCCTGACCGGGTTAAGGTTACAGGCTTGTCTAGCTTGCCTTGTGGTAAGCACATTATTTTACTGGTGTTAACACAGTGGTGCGGTGGAGGAATAAATTAGCCATTTACCCTTTAACAATAAGAAGAATCCATTGTACACCTTTGGACTTTTATTTCTCTTACACTTGGATGGACTTTTTTTCTGCTCATTTATTCAGCTGTTTGTTCACATTTAAATTCACATGAATGAGGTTTATGAAACAGTTTATCATTATTGTTTATTACTGACAGTTATGTCACATATAATATTGATATTCTTTTATTAATATTGCTATATTTTTTTTAGTTTATTGAGCGCTGTTATTTATTATTTACCTATTTTACTCCCCTTAATCGAACTGTATTGATTGGTGGTTATATGTTATGTTGTCCCTGTCTATTGTCCATTGGAGTGTTATAGATCAGAAAGGGAAGAATAGTGCTGTTCACAGGTATATGTAGTAAATCTGCTAGATAAAGTAGTTTAGAGGCAAGAGGGTATAGGCACACGTAGAGAAGAGAGAAGACTGGACAGTCATTATGGGCATTGAATTAATTAAGGGAATGAAGGGTAAGAGACCCTCAAAAATGCCCAGCGCAAGAGGAGCGCTATATATGAACAGAAGGTGCGGTTCCGCCTATACTGAGCCCCTATATTAACGGTTAGAGTGGATAGGGATCCACAATGGGTAACTGGGTTACCAAAGGCCATAGGTACTAAGAATCATGCAGAGTAAACAGCTAGAGAAACAGCTATCTATGTGAGCAGGATGGATCAAGGGTGACATTAACACTAGACAGAAAGGGACATTTTCATGTTAAGTTGTGGGATGAATTTGGGTTCAGGCACTACAACTAGTAAAGTCAAAACAGAGAAATGAGAGGTAAAACAGAATACTTTATATGTTGTCAGAGAGGGAAGATGGGATGAGCACTCTGGCTGCCCATCTGATCATAGAAGCTGGATATAAAAGATATCTGAACAAAATAACGAATGCAGAATTTAGGCAGGGAAATATTAAAGAGTTAAAAGAAAGTGAGAGAAGGATATGCATGTGTTGTTTACAAATGGGAAAATGTAAGCGATTTTAGAAAGATATTGGTGTATGTGTGTGTGAATGCTGGGACCTTTAGTTCTATCCCTTGTGTGTGTCATGTACGCAGATGTGACCCCCTCCTTTGTGCTCTCCTGAAAGAATGTCCCTGAGAGGTCAGTGATAAGCTGGAAGGACACCATGCCAATTCCAGTTTTTTAGACAAAACATGTGCCGGGTTAACGAATCTAATGGTAAACAATGTGATCACAATTATTTTTTTAATCTGTTTTTCAGACATAGTAAAATGAAGGTTACATTTAACCGTGTATTACACAAATTGAATATCCTTTGATAGTGGGTACAGTGCATTTAAAAAAGGGAAATTAAGTAAAATTAAGTAATAATGAGTATTCATTTCTAATATGAGTTTAACAATTTTATTAATAATATAGATATATTGAAACTGGTTTAGACAACCTTTGGTTGGAAATGAAATTCAGGTTATTGGGGAAATTTGTAATGAATGAGATTAGTTTAGATTAAGATAACAATTTTGTAATTTTACATTTATACAATAAGCCCTTATTGAGAGAAAATACGATTAAGATGAGGTTGTTATTTGGAATAAAACTGCCATAATATTTAACAAAGCCAAGATGAATGGGATACATAAGAAGTTTTTCTACAAAAATGAAATTTCAAGGTTCTTGATAATAACTTGATATGCGGTCCATGATGTGAGAGTAATAATAAATAGAATTTAAATATAACAGACCCATCACATCAAGTCCACACACCCTGTTAGGATAGATGCCACCTGCAGCCAGTTGTTTTATAGTTTTTGATGCTTTCTGGTCCATCATACAGATTCTTGGTCCTTTTGTTTTTATTTTAATTTTTGAAATCCAAAGCAATGTGTGGATTGTGAAATTATGTGCCCCTTTTCCTTGTAAGTGCCGTGGTATAAGCAGAAGAATATTTTGGATTTATGGGCATCTCTGCATGACCGCAGGGTATTGTTATCATTTATTATAATATTGCCAGGAAGAAGTTGTCTTTTGAAACATGAAACTGGAGTTCTTACACAAATAGCATGATAGAAAACAAGCCATTGTAATATATTTATGCAAGCTTGACCCAGTAATGAAGGATTCACCCCGATATATCAGAGCTGTAGCTTTTATACAAAAGTGCTATTAGACAAAGTTAGATATTGTTTTGGTCAAACATTTAATTTTTAATGGTCCGACATTCTGCGCAGCAAATATACAGCTAACTAAATGTTTGTCTAATGAAAGGTTTCAAATATGAGTTTGTTTATGTACAAATCTAACAATGAAAAATGCGTACATTTGAATCCAGACACCTTATTGCCTCTATTGAAGGAGGCTGGAGACAAAGGAAGACATGTGTGTTAAATTGATAGTGTAGGAATCAGCTGCTGTGAGCCCAGTGCGGGACACACTCCCTGAAGACCCAGATATTAAACTTTTTGTAGATTTGTGTATGCAGTTTATCACCCAGAAGGATACTCTGTATTCAAAGTCATTGGATCCTTTTTCCCCAGCTCAAGAAGCAGAGCTCCATGTTTTAGCAAAGCCTGTGAGCTATAAAAAGAGTGTATATTTATATAGATAGTCAAGATATAGAGAGCTTTTGGTTCCATTTAAAGGGCCAGAAGTTTGTTTTTACTTCGGCAGGTAAACCAACCAAGCATGCCAAGTTAATTTGATCGGCTGTTTTCAGCCTTCCAGGTTCTTGCTGAGGTAGCCATATTAACTTTAAAACTCACACATGGAAGCAGACCAGGTGACTAAGGGTGCTGCATTTACAGCCCTGGACACTTGAAGGGTCTGTGCAACTCACAGATTCCACCCTAGTTCTGGCCCAGTATAGCTGGGATTAATAATTCAACTTTAAGGACCCCAGAACGAGAAGAACAAGTGGTCCACAGGAGGCAACTTCTTATGAAAGAGGACTTTGAAAAAGGTGATCATTTATGTCTGCCAGCCACTCTTTTCCCTCCAGCTTGACACATGGGCCGTGTCATCAGTCACAAGCAGTTATGGCTGCCTTAGTAAATGAGCATGGGATAGAGCCAGGGTTCACCACAGTTGTTTTTATAACATACCACTTCTTGTTTTACCTGTTACCAAAGGTGTTACCAAAAGCTGAACATCCCTTCCAGAGATTATAAAAAGATATATCCAGATGCCCAAGTTAGGATCTTACAAGTATGCATTTTGTCTGTATGGACATGTTTTTTGGATGTCCAGTGGCAAATGCTACTGCAAAGGCCACAGTAAAAAGTGTTATCAGAAGTAGTTTGTAAGTACAGAGTGCCAGAAAGTACAGAGAGTAACAGAGGAAATATTTTTTATAGGAGAGTCCTTACTAGAAGTTTTGAGGTTTTATTTTTACACCCCCTACTGTCTACAATGTAGCGGACAAAGTAGAGTAAGAAACTAGAAAACTTTTGCCTGAATGTTTTCTTATATTTTATGAAGCCCCTAAGGGGGATGTTGGACTCTCTCCCTATGGGATTTGGTTTGGGAGTGTGTTACTCACTTATATTTTGTCTCAGCAGCTGAAGTCCTCCATCCAGATCTCACAGAGAATGTTGCTGATCTTTTAAGGTTTTTTGACAAACTCATTTATGTGTTTTCTCCCCAATTCCAGATCCTAAAAGTTTGTAAGGATCTAAAACTAAAGCCAGGTGACTTTTGGATTGTTAAGAGACATTTATATATAAGGAAATGTTTGGAGACTCAATACAGCATCTATTTCATGTACAGTTTTTGCAAAACTTGAAGGAAAAGTCACCTGGATCCACACCAGACACTGCAAAAATGACTAAATTAAAGAAATCTCTGTGTTTGATTTGTTTCCCTCTTGTGATCACAGTCTAGGGTACTTTTTGATTCAATTACTTTAATTGTAAGGGATATATATATATATTTGAAAAGTAGTTCAGCCATGTTGAAGTCATATTTGTCTTTTGTACGTCTTCCATTTTATGTAGAATTGTCTGTGTTTACATATGCTGATAAGTCAGCATGCCAACAATTCAGCTAGAAGGCCATTCTGGCCACAGGAGTGTACAGCCAGTACTCTGTAAATATGTCTTATCAATCATTTGTTTTTCACAATGAAAAGTCATTTGGTAATGAAAAAGTTGCTCAGCTATTATTTTCTCCACAATGGAGTTTTTGCCTCTTTGGCCAGGACTACCTCCACCTAAGCGTGTGAAGGTTCCAGGTTAAAGGTGATAGCAGGTATGGTTAGTGATCAAAATATTGATCAAAAGAGGGGAGACTGTAATGGAAATTTGTAAGTTCTGTATATAATTGTGTTGTTTTGTGTGAGTCGCTCACCGCCCTCACTGTGCACACAGCACTAATAATGTTTTCAGTACATGTTTACATTCTTTTGAGTCCTGATTAGAATTAGCCTGCCTATGTAACGCCCCTTTTTACCACAAACGTACAATTGTAATATTAATGTGATACCTACGTAATCATGTGCATAAAAACCTTCAACTGCGTCATAATAAAGCAGAACAGTTATTTGGAAAGATGCTGAGCGTATCTTTTGTGTCTGTTCCCTACTGCAGTAGTTATTATTAATTTGGAACCACTAATCAATATGAGGATAGGAGTTGCCTATCATCAATTTAACCGAGTCAACATCAATGAAGGAGAAAAAATACCTGTTTGCAAAATGTATTACCAAAATATAAAAAGTTTTGGTTTTTTTTAAATCTGTCTTTAATTTTTAATTTTGTGGGGAAAAAATGAAAAATATTTAATTTAGGTACAGTGTTGTATGACCGCGTAATTGTCATTCAAAGAGTGGCAGCGCTAAAAGCTGAAAATTGGTCTGGGCAGGAAGGGGGTTTAGGTGCCCAGTAAGCAAGTGGTTAAAGAAGGACATATTGTTAGTGACCTATATAGGAAACTAATCAGTTATTAAAATTTTGCAGCTTTTATCCCACGGAGTCGGCACGCTGCTCTGCCCCCCCCCCTCCCTCCAAAAATTAAAAGTCAGCAGCTACACATACTGTAGTTGCTGACTTAATATTAGGACACTTACCTGTCCTTGAATCCAGCGATGTCGGAACCACAACCATTGTTTCCATCGGCTGTCGGATGCTGTCATTGCCGGTAATGGTCGGATCCCTACTGCGCATGCACGAAGAGCGCTGCTCTCTCTTACTGACCCCACAGTAGGGGAAGGAGGAGGGAGTAGGAGGGGGCCAAACCTCTGACATACTTCGCAGCAGCGAGGCCCAAAAGAAGTGGGGACAGTGTACCTGTCAAAAATAGGTACCCATTCCCCCCTCCCCCCTGAAAGGTGCCAAATGTGGCACCAGAGGGGGGGAAGAGACAGATAAGTGGAAGCTCCACTTTTGGATGGAACTCCACTTTAAAAAAACACCCAAGTGTCTTCAATTTATATTCATGCTTTTGTGCTCATCCTTTGCCAGGTGTTATAGCTTGATATTGTTTTTGAGTATGTACAGGTGCATCTCAAAAAATTTGAATATCATCAAAAAGTTAATTTATTCCAGTAGTTCAATTCAAAAAATGAAACTCATATTTTATATAGATGCATTACACACTGAGTGAAATATTTCAAGCATGTCTTTTCTTTTTTGTGATGATTATGGCTTACAGCTGGTGAAAACCCAAAATTCAGTATCTCATAAAATTAGAATATTGTGAAAAAGATGAATATTGTAGACTCATGGTGTCACACTCTAATCAGCTAAATATCTCAAAACACCTTTAAAGGTTTCCTGAGCCTTTAAATACCATATTTTTCACACCATAAGATGCACCTGGCCATAAGACGCACCTAGGTTTTAGAGGAGGAAAACAAGAAAAAATATATTCTGAACCAATTTGTGTCCTAAAATATTTAATATTATACTACTATAGGTGGGTGGTGGAGAAACAGCAATACCACCCCCCCCATCAAATCAGCCAAGCTACACTATACCTGGGTGGTGGTGGTGGACACAGCAACCTCCCCCCTTCCCAGATCAGCTCAGGGTGGCAGGGCAGACACAAACACCCCTTCAGCCTCTTCTATCACAACAGCTCAGGTGACTGGGCAGTGTATACCATGCCAGCCCACACCTCCCATCCCCTTATCAGCAGCTCACCTCAGGCAGTGGAGGACACTGCCATTACAATCCACAACCCCCTCTGGCTGGCTCTCAGCCTCAGATACACCCGGGCAGCAGCTAGGAAGGAGGACTGGGGACATAGTTTGCAGCAGCAGTTGCCGGAGGAAGGAGCAGGAAGACTGGACCAGACCATGGCACCAGGGGTGTTCCGGCTGAAAAAAAAAACAGCCAGGGCTCTTGCCACAGTGGGATGGTGTCATATCTGGCGGGTGTCAACTGACCTGGGTGCGGAATGCACCCCATAGCAATGCCACTGACACCCCCGCATGTTTTGGCACTCGGGGCAGAACGCCTCCCCCCGTTCCCCCTTGGTATGCCCCTGCAAGGATCCGCCTCACATCCTGTCCTCTCTCCCCCACAGAGAAGCCGAGCGCTGCTATTCTGATTCTTTGGTGGTGGTGCCTGGTCAGTATTAGCTCCATAAGACGCAGGGACATTTTCCCCCATTTTTTGGGGGGAAAAAAGTGCATCTTATGGTGCGAAAAATACGGTAGTCTCTCAATCTGGTTCAATAGGTTACACAATCATGGGGAAGATTTCTGACTTGACAGTTGTCCAGAAGACAGTCATTGACACCCTGGACATGGAGGGTAATTCACAAAAACACATTGCTAAAGAAGCTTGCTGTTCACAGAGTGCTGTATCCAAACATATTAAAAGTTCAGTGGAAGGAAAAAGTGTGGTAGAAAAAGGTGCACAAGCAACAGGGATAACTGCAGCCTTGAGAGGATTAGGAAGCAAAGGCCATTCAAGAATTTGAGGGAGATTCACAAGGAGTGGACTACGGCTGGTGTCAGTGCTTCAAGAGCCACCAAACGGAGACGTATCCAGGACATGGGCTACAACTGTCGCATTCAATCCAATCCCGAACCAGACAACATCATAAGCGTCTTACCTTGGCTAAGGAGAAAAAGAACTGGACTGTTGGTCAGTGGTCCAAAGTCCTCTTTCTCATCAAAGTAAATTTTGCATTTCATTTAGAAATCAATGTCCCAGAGTCTGGAGGACAAGTGGAGAGGCACAGAAAGGATAGGCACAGAATCCAAGTTGCATGAGGTCCATTGTGAAGTTTCCACAGTCAGTGATAGTTTGGGGAGCCATGTCATCTGCTGGTGTTGGTTCACTTTGTTTTATCAAGTTCAAAGTCAGCGCAGCCCTCTACCAGGGAATTATAGAGCACTTCATGCTTCCCTCTGCTGACCAGCTTTATGGAGCTGCTGATTTCATTTTTCAGCAGGACTTGGCACCTCTCCAGACTGCCAAAGGTACCAATACCTGGTTTAATGATCATGGTATCATTGTGCTTGGTTAGCCAGCAAACTCGCCTGACCTAAATCCCAACGAGAATCTGTGGGGTATTATCAAGAGGAAGATAAGAGTCACCAGACCCAACAATGTAGACGAGTTGAAGGTCGCTATCAAAGCAACTTGGGCTTCCATAACACTTCAGCAGTGCCACAGGCTGATCGCCTCCATGCCACGCCGCATTGATGCAGTAATTCATGCAAAAGGAACCCCGACTAAGTATTGAGTGCATACTATACTGTACATTGACAGATTTTTCAGTAAGCCAACATTTCTGTATTAAAAATCCTTTTTTTTATTGGTCTTATGTAATATTCTACTTTTAGGAGATACTGAATTTTGGGTTTTCACTAGCTGTAAGCCATAATCATTAAGATTAAAAGAAAGAAATGTCTGAAATATATCACTCTGTGTGTAATGAATCTGTATAATATATGTTTCATTTTTTGAATTGAATTATTAAAATAAAATTACCTTTTGATGATATTTACATTTTTTGAGATGCACCTGTATTTCTAAGGAAGTTGCGCTACACTATATTTTATTGGATTAAACAGTACTACTAAATGCCCTTTTGTGACTGATTGCTTTTAAATACTTATATTATTATACTTATAATTATGGACCCATCATGAAACAATAGCTATGGCTGTACTTATCATAATGCATACTCAGTGGGCCAGTGCCTAGGGCAGCAAGGATAGAGCGGGCAGCACTATGCTTCATAAATGATGGCAGTTATAGAATGGTGCTGCAATTAAATATTTTAAATACAACCTTTCTAATTCTAGTAAAATGTTGGATGTGTAAGAGAAGGACCTCATGTTCCTGGAGCCATTTGCAACCCTCCAATTTTACCTTAGCAATCCTTGCATGTCTAAAAAATTACTTTCAAAAGGTCCAGAGGAGTTGCTAGGATTGTTTAAGATTTCTGGGGGGTGCATAGTGCGCCACAGCCAACAGTGGGTTTGGCCAGATTATGCTTGAGTGACGTTAACAGGCATGGATATATAAAACCTGACCCTACTCCGTATACACCGCACACATAGGCTGCAGCTCTTGTACCCAAAAATATACTTTTAAGTGCTACAAGTTGGAATTACACAGAAACACAAACTTCAGCACAAAGGATCAAACTCTTCTGTTTCATATGCTTTTATGCACACAGAATTTGTATGAGCTTACCTTAATGAAGTTCATTAAACAATTTGCAGACTACTTAGTAACTAGCAACTGTTAAGGCAATTGACACTTTAGTGAGGAGTATGTACAGCACAACTTACAGCAGTCAGGGGTATGTATTGCACAGACCAGCTTATAGTGTGATGCAAACAAATATATATGTACAGCTTAAAGAATAAAGTGCTCAGAGGTATGTAATGTATAGCAGAGTTTATACCATGTAGTGGTGAGGATTATGCAATGAACAGCACAGTTAAAGAAGTGCTACAGCAAGGCTTTAGGACTGTCCAGTTGTGGGTAAGTCAGGGTTATGCACTGTGCAGAGAAGTCAGTGTAAAGCCCCTTATATTGGTGGTAAAAATGCTAGCCGTTAGTGGTGAGTTCTCCTCTAAAACATTGGTGGTCGGTGGTCAGTTTTACTGTAAGTGACCTTTAAAGTGTTGGTGGTCAGTGGTGAGTTCTCTAAAACATTGGAGGTTGGTTGTCAGTAGTAAGTACCCTTCAGAATATAGATGGTCATTGGTGAGTTCTCCAGCAAAATATTGGTAGTCAGTGAGTAGTACTCTCCAAATGTTAATGATCATTGGTGAGTTCTCCTCTAAAACATTTGTGGATGCCCTCTAGAATGTTGGTGGTCAGTGGTGAGTTCTCTGTTAAAACATTTGTGGTTGGTGTTAAGGGCTGTTTATAAATTGGTGGTCAGTGGTTAGTGCCCACTTGGGGGTATGGATATTTTTTCCACGTAGTTACATTGGTCCAACTTGGGAGTCTTTTCCACATTTTCATAGCTCTTATGCCCCGTACACACGGTCGGATTTTCCGACGGAAAATGTGTGATAGGACCTTGTTGTCGGAAATTCCGACCGTGTGTAGGCTCCATCACACATTTTCCATCGGATTTTCCGACACACAAAGTTTGAGAGCAGGATATAACATTTTCCTACAAAAAAATTGATTGTCGGAATTTCCGATCGTGTGTACACAAATCCGACGCACAAAGTGCCACGCATGCTCAGAATAAATAAAGAGACGAAAGCTATTGGCTACTGCCCCGTTTATAGTCCCGACGTACGTGTTTTACGTCACCGTGTTCAGAATTATCGGATTTTCCGACAACTTTGTTTGACCGTGTGTATGCAAGACAAGTTTGAGCCAACATCCGTCGGAAAAAATCCTAGGATTTTGTTGTCAGAATGTCCGATCAATGTCCGACCGTGTGCACGGGGCAATACTGTGAAGAAACCTTTCCATTTTTGGAGATTAAATCTCTTTTCTTCTAGACGTAAAGAGTGCCCCCTTGTCCTCTGTGATGACCTTAAAGTGAATAACTCAACACCAAGTTCACCATATGGACCCCTTATGTATTTGTACATGTTGATCATAGCCCCCCTGATCTCCTCTTCTCCTTCTCAAGAGAAAATAAATTCAGTTTCTCTAATCTTTCCTGATAGCTGAGCTCCTCCATGCCTCTTATCAGTTTGGTTGCCCTTCTCTGCACTTTCTCCAGTTCCCCCGATATCCTTTTTGAGAACTGGTGACCAAAACTGAACTACATATTCCAGATGAGGTATTACTAATGCTCTCTACAGGGGCAAAATGATATCTCTCTCTCTCTGGGGTCCATACCTCTCTTAATACAAGAAAGGACTTTGCTCGCTTTGGAAACCGCAGCTTGGCATTGCATGCTATTATTAAGCTTATGATCTACCAAAACCCCCAGATCCTTCTCCACCATTGATTCTCCCAGTTGTACTCCCCCTGGTATGCATGATGCATGCATATTCTTAGCCCCCAAGTGAATCTGTTAGGAGAGTGGAATGTGGTCTGACCATCCATTTCCCAAGCGGGAAGATGTCCAAAGGAATTGTGACCCAAGATGGCTGCTGGAGTCACATGGGGTGTCAGCATCCAATCGGGTGCTTCCCCAGCGATCCAGGAACCTATAGAGGAACTCTGTACCCCTTGACTTCCTCTCCAGCTGCAGTGCTGCTGCGGAAAGGCACCATCTGCAGTGGAGAAAGTAGACTGCACCTGACTACACACTTATGCCCATGGAAGTTGGAAATCACAGAAGCAGACACTGCTACTCCAGTGATCTACACTTGTATCCAGGTCCCGTGCTAAGCGGCTGGCCTACTGCATTCTGAACACAGAAGGTAGGCTGCTCAGAATGGGCACCATTCAGAAAATGACAAAGAACACTTTGCATCCTTTCAGAAAAGGAAAAGCGTTTTCTGAATGAAGCCAGTGTTCAGGGGCTGACCTCCTGCACTCAGAAAGCAGCAGGGTAGGCGTTCGGCATGGGACCCGGAAGCAAGTGGAGGTCACTGGAGTAGCGTTGTCTACTTCAAAGATTTCCAAGTTCCAGGGACATTGGCCAGGTATGGTGTATATATATATATAAATTACATTGGTCCAAGATGGACCAATGTAAACGTAGAACTATACCATACTTGGAATTCATTTTTACACATTGATGATCATTATAAGATGCCACCTTAAACTCTGGTGTTCCTTTAAAAGGAAGAAGGTTTGAATTTAAAAGTGCCACACAACTGCTAAGAGGTCCAGATACAACTTTATTCAATTATAGGCCAGGGGTACAATTCAAGTATCCAATGTGTTTTGGAGTCTAAGTGCTCCCTTCATCAGGGCTTGACTGGCAACAAAGTGAACAAACCAGTAGTGAACTGGACCTACAACGATATTTATTCCAGTGTGAGTTGAAAGCAAAAGCCTAATCAGCTGCTTGTTTGGCACCCAAGTCCAGTAGTTCCAGTTCACTACTGGTTTGTTCACTTTGTTGACAGTCAAGGCCTGATGAAGGGGGCACTTAGACTCCCGAAACGCGTTGGACAATTCTTGAATTGTAACCCTGACCTATAATGGAACAATGTTGTATCTGGATCTCTGGTGTGGCGCTTTAAATTCAACCCTTCCTACATTACACTACAAGCCAAGGAGACTGTGGAGATCATCTGGGTTATAGAAGTTGCCTGCCCAGGAGCCAGATCATTTCCGCCAACATCAATACCTTAAGATAACAATACCAGTAAAATAAACCTACAGGTCCAGCTCTATCTTTCCACTTTCTTCAATTTCAACAGGAAGATGCAGATGAAACTAAACTTTCTAATATTTTACACAATATCCCACCACCACCACCAATTTGCTAGGCAGTGACCCAACTACCACAATTTAATTTTTGTTTTGGAAATTCCCCAAAAATTATAGCAGCACATATGCACATTTCAGAAGTAACAATCTAAACATTGTTTTCTCTGTTCTTTAATTATTCAGGATCATGCAACTGATCTCAGATGAAACTCAAGTTTGATTTGAAAGAAGAAAGATGGACACTACATCCAACACCAGCACCAGCTTCATCCTCCTGGGGCTGATGGAGCTGGAGAAGCAAAAATACCTCTACTTCTTCCTTTCTACAATGGTCTACTCATATATTTTGACAGTAAGTAGTGTAATCATATATGCCATTTTGAAGGAGAGAAGCCTCCATGAACCCATGTACATTCTCATAGCCAGTTTGCTCTTCAATGGGATCTTTGGCAGCTCCTCATTTTTTCCAAAATTGATGATTGACTTGATCATCTCCTCAAAGAAGATCTCTCGCACTGAGTGTCTTATTCAAAATCTCTGCATTTCTACTTTTGCCATTTTTGAAATGAACACTTTTACCATTATGGCCTACGACCGTTACTTGGCCATATGTCAACCTCTGCAGTACATCATGTTATTGACAAACGAGAAGGTTGTGAAGATAATCTCTGGGTGTTGGGGTATAACCTTCGTCATCCTCTTCTTGCTCCTTTTTCTGACAGCAGCACTTCCTTTATGTGGGGATAAAATGAACAATATTTTTTGTGATAATATGTCCCTCATTGTGCTGGCCTGCGTAGATTCATCCAATAGCAGTGCACTTTCAGCCACAGTATTTACCATTTACTTTGTCACCACCATTTTGGTCACTGCTTTTTCCTATTTAAGAATATTCTTTGTTTGCATGAACCTCTCCAAGGAGTCACGTCAGAAGGCTGTCCACACTGTTGTGACCCATTTGCTCAACTTTTCAATATTCTTAATTGGAGTTTTATTTGTTGTGCTTAAATACAGACTGGGGAATATTACTCTCCCCCTAACTGTTCATGTGCTCCTCTCTGTCACACCTTTGGTGATCCCACCAGTCTTTAATCCTCTGATCTATGGAGTACGGACCCATGCCCTAAAAATAAAACTCAGACATTATTTGTGGAATGTCATTTTGGGAGGAAGGTGGACACAAATTCATAGGCATTAATCATCCATATTTGACATAAGTGATAAACAAGAGAAAGAACAAAGATCTCAAACATGCCAAGGAACCATTTATGGTTTCCACACTTGCTATCAATATTCAGTCGCACTTATATGTATTTTTTCTGTGTTGTATTGAACTGTATCAGGTTGCCTTTTTTTGATGTATGCTGACATCTAGGGGTCGTTTTTTGCCCACTACAACTTGTTCACTTATGTGATTTGGTTTCATCTTCTGTCCTCCCCTTCTGTTTAGCTAGACCTTCCCTTTTTCTTTCATGTTCCCTCAGTCAGTGTTAGTTCTTCGCAGAGACAAGGTTTAAACCTGGTACACATGGGCCAAAAATTGTCCGGTAGCAGCCAGTTCAACAGAAACCGACTGACATTCGACCTGTGTATACATCAGCACGTCCAACAGAAGCCAGTTGAACAATCAATGTTTGCAGCAGTTGTTAGTTCCCCTTATATGATGATGCAAATGTAAGGGTTTTCACAGGATGGACCAATATTTTTCCCCAAACCCTTTTCTTGACCTTTAGATCTTGTCTGAGCATTATTTTCTTTTATCTTGTCACTGTAGTGAGAAACAGCTTTTATTACTCCCTGCAATGTCATACCCACTAGAGCGGCACGATTCTGGATAAAATGAGAATCACAATTTTTTTTGCTTAGAATAAAGATCACGCTTCTGAAGAACTATTTTATTTTAAACATTTACAACCCCTAAACATTAGGTTATCAAACAAGACGGCAATAAAATGAAGCAAAGAGTATTATGTCTTAATCAAATTTAAAGAAAGGTAATGAAAAATAATGTAATGTGTAAAGTCCATAACGACCATTAAGTTATATTAGGGTCTTTTTTTTTTTTTTTTTTTTAGTACTCGCCGATACCAATTACCGATACCTACCACAACTTTTTTGTTTACACTTCAGCTGTCAGCAATGGTACAAAGCATTGAAAAAATATTTTACAAATTTTTTTTCCCTTATTTTGTGTATTTTTCAATGTGAAACGTGTTATATATTTATTTATTTATATATTTAAAAGGTGTAAAAATATTAATGAACAAAGCAAACAAAAAAAAGTTTTAATTATTAATGGTTTATAGAATAGAAGTAAATAAAAAAAAATTAAGAAGGAAAAAAAATAATTAAATGATAAGCATAAGGAGTCTAAGGCTGATTAAGGGTTAATAAGGGGTTAAACAGAGGAACAATTTAATAACCCCCCCCCCCCCAAAAAAAAAAAAAATAGAAAATTCGACAAATTTGTTCATTTGGAAATATTAGCATTAACGAAAACCCGTTTAAACACATTTTTCCAAAAAACGTAAATTCGTGAATTCAAAAATTCGTAGATTTGAAAATTTGGAAATTTTTAAATCTGAGAATTTCAAAATCCGAAAATAAGAATGAAAATCTGAAAAAATTCAAAAGAACGAAAATCCAAAATAATAACTAATAATAATAATAATAATTAACTATTACTAACTATTAAATTATAGGTATTGAAATTTCCTTTCAAATATGTCTGTTAGCAAACATATCCAATACAAAAATTCATCCGAAGTTACGAATTATCCAAAATAACGAATGTTGCATCTAAACGAATGGAACATAACTAATTAATAATATTAACAACTTATTAATTATATTTAATTTGTTACATTCCATTCATGTAGATGCGGCATTTGTTATTTTGGATATTTCATAACTTTGCATAAATTCCTATTTGTTACGTTCACTAACAGCCAAATTTGAAAGGAAATTCCAATACCTAAAATTTAATAGTTAGTTATTATTAGTTAGTTATTATTTCAGATTTCCGAATTTTCTAATTTCGCATTTAAACTAAAGGAACATAACGAATTTTTCCGAAGTTACAAATTTGAAATAACGAATTTCAATTATAGCGAATGATCCAAAAAAACGAAAAAACAAACATTTTTCGGCAATGCACATGTCTACTTTTTAATCTCTCTTTCAGCACTGAGCAATGTTGTTGATAAAAAAAAAAGCAGCCAGCAATGTTTGACAGCTGTGAGCAGGGAACTGCTCTGCACTTGAAATCGTGGAAATGCTGGATTAAGATCGTGTGGTGGGGTTGAATCAAGATTGCAATCTCTTAACAATTAATCATGAAGATCTATAGCCAAGCTTATAAAATTCTTGCAGGGGCAGCTCTTGAGAACTCCATGCTAACTGATTTATACAAGCCCCCCAGAACTACATCACCCAAGAGCCCTTTCCCTACACACAGTGTGTGGTCAGACTCTTGGAAGCCAAGGCTGCAAGTGTTTTGCTGATAAGCATGAAGAAAGAAGCACAGGGTAGGTGAAGTTCTGTAATACAGTATAGTAGGGAAGAATTGGAGAGAGTTGAAATTGATGTTAGGGATTTAAAGCTGTAGTGTGCTTTCTAAAAACAATATATTGTTTTTCAATCACTGGACCCCCCATCACTGGGGGGCCCCAATACAATAGAAAGGGGACTCATTGCACAACTTGTGAAAGGATCTTGTTGTGGGATTGTAATAAAGGAGAGAGAGCGAGAGCGAGAGCGAGAGAGAGAGAGTTCAGACCCCCTTCAATTTTTCACTCTGTTATATTGCAGCCATTTGCTAAAATCATTTAAGTTCTTTTTTTTTTCCTCATTAATGTACACACAGCACCCCATATTGACAGAAAAACACAGAATTGTTGACATTTTTGCAGATTAAAAGAGAAAAACTGAAATATCACATGGTCCTAAGTATTCAGACCCTTTGCTGTGACACTCATATATTTAACTCAGGTGCTGTCCATTTCTTCTGATCATCCTTGAGATGGTTCTACACCTTCATTTGAGTCCAGCTGTGTTTGATTATACTGATTGGACTTGATTAGGAAAGCCACACACCTGTTTTTATAAGACCTTACAGCTCACAGTGCATGTCAGAGCAAAAGAGAATCATAAGGTCAAAAGGAACTGCCTGAAGAGCTCAGAGACAGAATTGTGGCAAGGCACAGATCTGGCCAAGGTTACAAAAACATTTCTGCTGCACTTAAGGTTCCTAAGAGCACAGTGGCCTCCATAATCCTTAAATGGAAGATGTTTGGGACGACCAGAACCCTTCCTACAGCTGGCCGTCCAGCCAAACTGAGCTATCGGGGGAGAAGAGCCTTGGTGAGAGAGGTAAAGAAGAACCCAAAGATCACTGTTGCTGAGCTCCAGAGATGCAGTCGGGAGATGGGAGAAAGTTGTAGAAAGTCAACCATCACTGCAGCCCTACACCAGTCGGGGCTTTATGGCAGAGTGGCCTGACAGAAGCCTCTCCTCAGTGCAAGACACATGAAAGCCCGCATGGAATTTGCTAAAAAAACACCTGAAGGACTCCAAGATGGTGAGAAATAAGATTCTTTGGTCTGATGAGACCAAGATAGAACTTTTTGGCCTTAATTCTAAGCGGTATGTGTGGAGAAAACCAGGCACTGCTCATCACCTGTCCAATACAGTCCCAACAGTGAAGCATGCTGGTGGCAGCATCATGCTGTGGGGGTGTTTTTCAGCTGCAGGGACAGGACGACTGGTTGCAATCGAGGAAAAGATGAATGCCGCCAAGTACGAGGATATCCTGGATGAAAACCTTCTCCAGAGTGCTCAGGACCTCAGACTGGGCCAAAGGTTTACTTTCCAACAAGACAATGACCCTAAGCACACAGCTAAAGTAATAGCTTCACAACAGTTCCGTTACTGTTCTTGAATGACCCAGCCAGAGCCCTGACTTAAACCCAATTGAGCATCTCTGGAGAGACCTAAAAATGGCTGTCCACCAACGTTTACCATCCAACCTGACAGAACTGGCGAGGATCTGCAAGAAGGAATGGCAGAGGATCCCCAAATCCAGGTGTGAAAAACTTGTTGCATCTTTCCCAAAAAGACTCATGGCTGTATTAGATCAAAAGGGTCCTTATACTAAATACTTAGGACCATGTGATATTTCAGAATATATATATATATATATATATATATATATATATATATATATATATATATATATATATATATATATATATATATATATATATATATATATATATAGATAGTGAGGTTTGGGGGTTGTTTAGCTCAAGTGTAGAACCCGCTAGCGAAAACAGTACACACAGATAATTCCTTTTCAGAGCTTTTTTGCCCACTATTATTAAAGAAAAACAAAGTTTCAGCAAAAGTGGTTTCCCTCACAGGGGGTTTTTACCGCCAGCAACAAATAAAAGGATATTCAGCCTCCTGGCTTACACATGCAGCATTGCAAACAAAAATACCGAGCCACCTGGCTCTCTTCAGCAGCAGACACACCACTGCTCAGGCTCCCACATGGAGCTCTCCTGACTACTGTCAGCAACCTCAGACTCAGGTCTTTGGCTTTTACCTTACAGCCTACACTCTCTGGGTTCTTCAGTGCACCCCTGCACTCTCTGGCTACTTCCTTGCAAGCCTGGACTCCTGGAGACCTCCTGTCTCTCTGGGTGGAGCCCAGAATCATGGTCCTGACTCTGCTATCAGGCCCACACACACCTGAAAAATCAGAGTGCCAGTGAGTCCCAAAACCTGGACCCAGGACTGGGGATTTCATCCCACCCGGATCTCTAAGAAATCCCCAGGCTCCAGATCCCAAAACGGATTTTAGTAAACAATGAGGAAACTGAAAAGCCAGTTTCCTCCCAAATAAGAAAATAAACTGGAGCCCCTCAACCTGCCTGGTTGAGAATCCTGCATCCAAACACTGGTGGGGTACCACTCCACCACATATCCCCCCCCCTTGTTTCGACCCAGAGGGCGGAACACACAAGTTTCTTTTGGCACCTCTGTGCCAGCTACCACTTACAGGAGTCCAATCCTGTCCGACCTCACTTCTCCTAAAGGGGAACTCTACCCAATGCCTCCCTCTAAGCTTCACTGTCACTCTGCTATGAGCTTTGATGTGACCTTCCGAGTGCATTTCTATAAGCACTTCCTCTCCTGAAATTTTAACAGGGTACCCCTGGTCCTTCTACCACTCCTTCTGCCTGCACGCTTCAAGTTTCCTGGTTTCCCAAAACCTCTCTCAGCATTACTGAGCTGAGACTGTAGGGGGCCTATTTCTATGGTGTTTTTAACAGGACCCCTCCTCTTATTTCTGGTACTTGACTCAGCAGTCACTAATTGTTTACCAGGTTTACCTGTACCTTTGGACACCACATTATCATGTACCATTAACACATTACTTGGTTCATCATTGACAGACATTTTCAAACCAACATTAGACCTCTCAATGTTGCACATGTCACCAATGCTTTTTTTTCCAGCATTTGCTAGGGCAGAGTCTGCAGAGAGCACACATACCGGAGGGCCACTATCACCCACGGGAACCTCACAGGACGTCACCCCCCCTGGGTTCAGCCACTCTGCAGGCAGCTGTCCTACCACTTGACCTGTTCTGATGCCACATGTATTTTTATTCACCTGAACAGGCAAGCTCTCATCTGATCCGCCTAAAATTTTTACTGCACTCCTTATCCGTTCCCCTGTCTCAGGGACCTTATTAGGTTTATCACCTAAACCAAACCTTGGACTGGGGACCCCAGTCTCTTTAACCACCTTCGCTTGAGCCCCGGTCACGATCTCTACTGCTTTCGGGTCCGCACCTGGCCCTTACATCCCATGTGGTTTTTCCACTGGTGCAGTATACGCGCCCTTCACCGACAACTGACAAGCACCACCCTGGACCATAGCAGCAGAAATGCTTCCCATCTGGCTGTTAGGAGCTGAAACCACAGACATTTTAGGCTTATTTTCCATTTCTCCAAAGTCTCTCCCAAACATTATTTCTTCTGGATGTAATCCAGCAGCATACGCAGTGGCAACTTTTAACAAGAGTAACAAATTCAGGAATAAACCATTCCTGTCCTGTCATTCTTTGTTCTGTACAGCTTGCCACTCAGTGCTCCACCTAGTGGTACTCCGCAGTACCAGACAGTCAGACTGTGGAGGAGACACACTAGTATAGATTGGCTGTACATCCCAAAGTTCAAGCATCTCTTTTAATGCTTTGGTTATAAACCAGGCCCTTGACTACAGACCTAAGTCCTTCCTGGGGACTTTTATGACACTGGGGATGCAGAAAAACTCACTTGCTGAGACTTGAAAAATTGCAGAGGTTAACGGGACCTCCTCCCAGCTGGAGGTAAACACAGCCTGGTGCTCTACCAGAGTGCTGCCAGGTACTGGACTCATACCCAACTTTTCAGGCTCAGCATCAGTGAACTGCTCCAGAACATTACCAGTGACAACGTCACTTTGACACTCCATGTCAACCTCCATTTTGTGCATCACGGACAATGTCTCTGCTGTGCGCTCACCCTTATTTGGTTCTTCCTGCTCACGAGGGTTAACCCCTGCAGCAGCCATTGTGCCCTCAGGTATAAGCTGTTCTGCAGTCCCTCCTGCTGGCATAGCAGAAACCGTGTCCACTTTATTTTTGTACATAAAAGCCTTATCTATCAGGGAAATAAGATTTTTACCCAACTATCCCAATCCATTGTAGCTGTGCTCCATTCACCGGCGCTCCTCAGCACTGGTCCATCCGCCCAGGTTGACACATTAGAATAGACAGGCTTATTTGCAGATTCATTACCCAAATTACAAATCATGTCAGATTGTGGTAACACAGGTTTTAGCATGCAGGTTGCAATACACCATATTCACCACCTTGCTCGGCTGGTGCTTCATAATCCTCACACACCTTTGCATTTTTCACAGGTTGGGTTAACCCACCGTTTACCATTTTTAGTACTAGCTGCTTGTACTAACACACTACCATTACATGGTACAATTCCACTCTGTCCCACCAGAGTGACATCGCAGTTGTCCAGGGCAACCTCCGACTCCAATACATGAAGTTCCCTGGAGATTTCTGGGGACAACTGTGCTGTCTTACCACCAGTTGCTACAGGCAACGGCCCATTTGGGATAACTTTGGCTCTGAAAGAACCTTGGGTTTTCCCAACAGCAGCAAACTTTTCATTAACAGTAACACTTATAGCATTTTTAGCTCTTGCAGGCTGTCCTAGCCCACTGCCAACTTGAGACTGACAGTCATTAGACACAACACATTTAGTAATCAACACAGGTTTTGTTTGGATTTTAACCCCTGCATTCCCACTGGGTAGGGAAAAGTCATTTTCAAACACACATTCAGTGGCCCCACTAACTGGGATCACTCTGACATCATCATGGACAGTCTCATAACCAGTCCTTTTATACATGAAATCAGCAGTTCCAGCCATCATTTCATTAAAGACAGTCCTACCAACTGCAGTAGTTGGGGGTCACCATCTTCATTTGAGTACGTTGTCTTATGAACCAATCCTCTGCTGCACTTTTACTGGCCAACTCCCCCTGGTGGCCACGGGATGAAACAACAGTAGGTATCTCCCACTGTTTAGCAGCCCCTGCAGACACAACAGGAAACTCCTTGTTGCTAGGGGTGACTGAAAACATATTTGCACAGGAATCTGGGCCTGCAGGCAAAACCTTTTGCTCAGCAACATTATCTCCAGCCGTATTCCATAACCTAGGCCAAGAAAATATGCCATGCCCCAGCTGGCCACATTCCAGGCATGGTACTGGACGATTTTTTTCCAAAGCCTTCTCTCCTGGTGATTCCCAGCTGGCTGGAACGCACAGGCCTCTTGGTGGGGACGCTGAGCAAAATCTCCACTGCAGCTCCTTTCACTCTCGTTGCCACGGGAGAACGCACTCTCCCATGAGAACTTTGTTGGCTCTCTCCAACATGCTGTATCAGCTCCTGCTTAAGCCACTTGCCACAATCCTTATTAGACATAGCCCATGGTACACAGACCACCCGACTGGCTTCCTCTACATTGCTATGGGCAACCACACTCGGTCTCAGCCTTTGATCAGCCTCTATTCTGGCACATAACACAAGCTTCCCTCCGCTGGACCCTGTCTCAAGCTGTGTCACTTTCACACTTTTCGCAACAGCTGCTGCAGCGTTGCCAGGGGCAACAACAGCCATCTCCCAGGTATGGACATCCGGCAGCTTTCTCTTTGTATAGAAGGTTGGCTTGCCTTCCACTTTAGCTTGGTCCATTCCTGCCAGGTGCCGCTTGCACTAATCCACTGCAGATTCAAACGCTGGTGGACTCTCCATACCAGCAGTCACCTGTGCACTCATTGCACCAGTGTTGCTAGGGACAACCCCAGCCCTTTTTCTTCTTGGTAAACTCTGATCAGGCATGTATGGGGCTTGTTCGGGCAGTAACGACCCCTCCAGCCACAGTGCTCTGTCTCTCTAAAGCAAGTTGCTTTTCTCAGCTGCACACACAGATTTTTGCTGTCTCATTCACACAAACACAGTTCATATAAAACAGATGAACTCACTTTTTTCAGGGATCTCCAGTTCTGCCCGCATTCGAACACCACTTGTGAGGTTTGGGGGTTGTTTAGCTCAAGTGTAGCACCCGCTAGCGAAAACAGTCCACACAGATAATTCCTTTTCAGGGCTTTTTGGCCCACTTTTACTAAAGAAAAACAAAGTTCCAGCAAAAGTGGTTTCCTTCGCAGGGGGTTTTTACCGCCAGCAACAAATAAAAGGATATTCAGCCTCCTGGCTTACACATGCATCATTGCAAACAAAAATACCGAGCCACTTGGCTCTCTTCAGCAGCAGACACACCACCGCTCAGGCTCCCACATGGAGCTCTCCTGACTACTGTCAGCAACCTCTGACTCAGGTCTCTGGCTTTTACCTTACAGCCTACTTTCTCGGGGTTCTTCAGTGCACCCCTGCACTCTCTGGCTACTTCCTTGCAAGCCTGGACTCCTGGAGACCTCCTGTCTCTCTGGGTGGAGCCCAGAATCATGGTCCTGACTCTGCTATCAGGCCCACACACACCTGAACAATCAGAGTGCCAGTGAGTCCCAAAACCTGGACCCAGGACTGGGGATATATATATATATATAGAGATAGATAGATAGATAGATATATAGATATATATAGAGATATATATATCTATATATAGATATATAATTGCATTTTATAGTTGGATCCCCGACTTTTGTCCCTGTCCCCCCATGTGCTCCCCCTAAATATGAAAGCTGGAGATGCCACTGCATAGGTTTATCGTACCACGATGTCCAAGATTACCATTTATCACAAATACGTGAAAAGGACCCATTGGTCATAGCAAACATTGTCTCATACGTATAGTCTCATATGTATAGTGTGAGTGCACTGCTTCCATCACTTCAGAAATTGTATGGGGTAAGGGTGATTTCCAGTGTCCAGGAGGAGAGAGGAGTGAATATCAGAGAGGATGCGATGTGCAGGAAGAGAGAGGAATGAACATTAGAGAGGAAGCGATGTGCAGGAGGAGAGAGGAGTGAATATTAGAGAGGAAGGGATGTGCAGGAGGAGAGAGGAATGAACATTAGAGAGGAAGCGATGTGCAGGAGGAGAGAGGAAGTGATGTGCAGGAGGAGAGAGTAATGAACATTAGAGAGGAAGCGATGTGCAGGAGGAGAGAGGAATGAACATTAGAGAGGAAGCGATGTGCAGGAGGAGAGAGGAATGAACATTAGAGAGGAAGCGATGTGCAGGAGGAGAGAGGAATGAACATTAGAGAGGATGCGATGTGCACAAGGAGAAAGGAATGAACATTAGAGAGGAAGTGATGTGCGGGAGGAGAGAGGAATGAACATTAGAGAGGATGCGGGATGCGATGTGCAGGAGGAGAGAGGAGTGAACATTAGAGAGGAAGTGATGTGCGGGAGGAGAGAGGAGTGAATATTAGAGAGGAAGCTATATGCAGGAGGAGAGAGGAGTGAACATTAGAGAAGTGATGTGCAGGAGGAGAGAGGAGTGAACATTAGAGAGGAAGCGATGTGCAGGAGGAGAAATTCAGTGTATATACCTGAGTGTATATAGTTGTCCCAGCAAGTTCTGCAAAATTTCATTGGGCATTCCATAGTATACTTCCTATACCCTATTCAAGTTCAAATCCCTCAATAAAACATAAAAACCATACCACACCACATGCCCTCAACATTGATTTTAATGATGCTTAAAGTGAAAAAAAAAAAAGAAATATTTCTTTAAATATCGTGTCTGGGGGGTCCCCTTGGTCTGCCTTTAAAGTGGCACATCTGTGCAATGTGTAGAACATGCCGCAGCAATAATGACATTTCTAAAGGAAAAAATGTAATTCAAACTTGCTTGCGGCTGTAATGTATTGCCAGCTCCCGGAAATATAGATAATAAAAAAAAGGAAGAAAACAGCGTAGGGTCCCTCCCCAGTCCCTACCAGGCCACCCCCAAAATCCATACCAGACCCTTATTCGAGCATGCAACCTGGAGATCAGGATAAGGGGGGGACAAGCGAGTGCTGTGCCCCCCCACCCCAATGCACCTTGTCCCCATGTTGATGGGCACAAGAGCCTCTTCCCGACAACCCTGGGATGCAAGCAGGGGGCTTATCGGAATCTGGAAGCCCCCTTTAACAAGGGGACCCCCAGATCCCCCCCCCCATGTGAATGGGGTATCGGTACATTATACCCCTATACATTCATCAAAAAAGTGTCAAAAAGTAAAAACCACAACAGTTTTATGACAAGTCCTTTATTAAAAAACAAAAAAAAGTGTCCCACGATGTCCATCCATCTTCAATCATGCCGACCAATGGACCTAAAAAGTAGAAAAAATGTAAAAAGCTCTGCCTCGATGGGAGGCCTCCCAGCGACTGCTGCCTCTTGGCTTTGACAGCTGTTATATAGGCAAGGGTGGGCCACTCGGTGATGTAACGTCAGAGGGGGTGGGGTCATCTGGTTACGTCAGCGGGTGGCCCCGTCCTTGCCTATATAAGAGCTGTCAAAGTGAAAAGACAGCAGTCGTGGAGGCGGAGTTTTTTCTTTTTTTCGGGTCCAATGGGGCGTCGTAATTGATGTTGGATGTACATCGCTGGACACTTTTTTTTTCTTTTTTAATAACGGAATTGTCAAAAACTGTCTGTTGTGGTTTTTACTTTTTGACACTTTTTTTGGTGAATGGGTAGGAGTACAATGTATCCCTACCCACTCACATGGGGGGGGTCAGAAACTGGGGGCTCCCTTTTTAAAGGGGGCTTCCAGATTCCAATAAGCCCCCCGCCCGCAGACCCTGACAACCACAGCCCAGGGTTGTCAGGAAGAGGCTCTCGTCCGCATCAACATGGGAACAAGGGGTGGGTACTTTGGGGCATGGGAACAAGGTGCTTTGAGGGGGGGGGTGCAGAGCCCCCCCTGCCCCAAAGCACCCACCCCTCATGTTGGGGGCGTGTGGCCTGGTATGGTTCAGGAAGGGGGGCGCTCGCCCCTCCCTATCCTGACCTCTAGGTTGCATGCTCAGATAAGGGTCTAGTATGGACTGGGGGGGATCCCACGCCATTTTTTTCCTTGATTTTTCATCTATATTGCTGGGAGTCAGCAATAGATTACAGCTGCGAGCAAGTTTAAATTAAATTTTTTCCTTTAGAAATTTCATTTTTGTGCGGCATGTTCTACACATCGCACAGATGCGCCACTTTACAGGCAGACTAAGGTGACCCCCCCCAGGCACGATGTTTAAAGGAGATTAAAAGGAATAATGTAAGGTACCTGTGATAGGTAGTGTCCGAAGTGGAGCTTGTGTGCTGAGGATTCAGGCGAAAACTTAGTCAGGCAGATCAGGTTGGCAACAGATCAGGCAAAGCGGTACACAATCGAAATCCAGAGAGTGGTCAGGCAGGCAAAGGTCATACACGAGCTGGCGATGAAGTACAAAATCAGCGGGCTAGAGAGTAGTCAGGAATTCAGGCAGAAGTTCATATACGGTATTCAGAGTCACAAAGCAGTCACAACACCCAGGGAGCTAGTCCACACAAACGGGCACTGAGAGATAGGAAGTACTGCTATTTATGGGCTGCTTTGATTGTAGATTGTCCACAGCTGGCAGCAGGTGGGGCTAGTGAGTCCAAGGTAATGCATTAAACAGAGAGAACATAGCCATAACTCGAACTAGGGGGTGTTTGGCCCATCCCTAATGGTGTGTTATATCTCCCATGATCTCTCCTGTTGAGGTCTGTTTATATTATTATGGAGGGTGCAGCTTAATAGTCTTCTTTGATGTTGATGATTCTTGTGATAAAACATTTCAGTATATTTGAATTTTGCAAACTATTACTTGATTTGATTGTAGCCGTATTAGTGCAATTGTGACAGAGAAAATTGAGTACTGTCCGTGATACTTTTTTTATTTGCACTAACATACAATTTTTCAGGACAAGCTTTCAGGACAAGCAAACTATTACATAATATGTTTGCAGCAAATATTGTTTATTCATAATCATCTAACATTGCGATTCCTTTAGAGCAGGGATATGCAATTAGCGGACCTCCAGCTGTTGCAAAACTACAAGTCCCATCATGCCTCTGCCTCAGGGTGTCATGCTTGTGGCTGTCAGAGTCTTGCTATGCCTCATGGGACTTGTAGTTCTGCAACAGCTGGAGGTCCGCTAATTGCCTATCCCTGCTTTAGAGCAAAACCGCTAAATGATATCCCAGCTTATTATAGTTTCTTTAAAGCCAAATGATCACCCCAGAGTATTCCATATTCCTAATCCTCTGTGGCGTCCCTCGGCGAGCGTGCAGGTTAATGTGACTTAATGAGACATGTCAGAGTTGTCTTAATGAGATAAGAACAAATAGCAGCAATTAAACCCTTTAATAATTAGCTGTCAAAACTTTTTAATTGAAGATTATTAAATTCATTAAGCTTAACGGAAAACGCAGATTAGAGAGTGACATTTTTGCCCAATCTTCTTTGCAAAATATCTCAAGCTCTGTCAGATTGGATGGAGAGCGTCTGTGAACAGCAATTTTCAAGTCTTGCCACAGATTCTCAATTGGATTTAGGTCTGGACTTTGAATGGGCCATCCTAACACATGAATAGGCTTTTTTCTAAACCATTCCATTGTAGCTCTGGCTGTATGTTTGCCAAAGCCTGCCTAATACAGCTGAGGGTGATGGACACTAACCTGGAGGGTTCCAGTCAGACACCACTTGAACTGAAGGTAGCTACCACAGCACATTCAAAACCCCCATGTTTCCTCCTGCTTCTTTCTTTTTTTTTTTCATTAACTCTTCCATAAGTTTAATTTTGGTGTTCTTATGAAACCCCAATTTGATAGGTGGGGCCGATGTTTGTTTCCAATAAGCAGGAATGCAAGCCTTTGCGCAGTTTAGCAAATGAATCCATAGATAGTGTTTATACTGTTTCAAGGAGAGGGGAGCTAAATGAAGAAGAAATGTGGCCACATCATCAGGTATACAGTAGTAGTAGTAGTAGTAGTATCCAGTGTTTGACCAGGGACCTGAAGGACTGAATCTTATGGCAAGACCAGAAGATATGGAATATGGTTCCTTCATTCTCCAGACAATACCAGCATAGTGGCAAACCCTGTGGGTAAAGCTTGTGAAGGATTTAAGGAGCCCAGTACCATTTTGATAGTATTTTGTATCCCGTCTCCTGACTAGGGATGAGCCGAACACCCCCCTGTTCGGTTCGCACCAGAACATGCGAACAGGAAAAAAGTTTGTTCGAACATGCGAACACCGTTAAAGTCTATGGGACACGAACATGAATAATCAAAAGTGCTAATTTTAAAGGCTTATATGAAAGTTATTGTCATAAAAAGTGTTTGGGGACCTGGGTCCTGCCCCAGGGGACATGGATCAATGCAAAAAAAAGTTTTAAAAACGGCCGTTTTTTCAGGAGCAGTGATTTTAATAATGCTTAAAGTCAAACAATAAAAGTGTAAAATCCCTTTAAATTTCGTACCTGGGGGGTGTCTATAGTATGCCTGTAAAGGGGCGCATGTTTCCTGTGTTTAGAACAGTCTGACAGCAAAATGACATTTTGAAGGAAAAAACTCATTTAAAACTACCCGCAGCTATTGCATTGCCGACAATACACATAGAAGTTCATTGATAAAAACGGCATGGGAATTCCCCAAAGGGGAACCCCGAACCAAAATTAAAAAAAAAAAATGACGTGGAAGTCCTCCTAAATTCCATACCAGGCCCTTCAGGTCTGGTATGGATATTAAGGGGATCCCCGGCCAAAATTAAAAAAAAAAATGACGTGGGGTTCCCCCTAAATTCCATACCAGACCCTTCAGGTCTGGTATGGATTTTAAGGGGAACCCCGCGCCAAAAAAAAAAAAAAAAAACGGCGTGGGGTCCCCCCAAAAATCCATACCAGACCCTTATCCGAGCACGCAACCTGGCAGGCCGCAGGAAAAGAGGGGGGGACGAGAGTGCGGCCCCCCCCTCCCTCCTGAACCGTACCAGGCCACATGCCCTCAACATTGGGAGGGTGCTTTGGGGTAGCCCCCAAAACACCTTGTCCCCATGTTGATGAGGACAAGGGCCTCATCCCCACAACCCTGGCCGGTGGTTGTGGGGGTCTGCGGGCGGGGGGCTTATCGGAATCTGGAAGCCCCCTTTAACAAGGTGACCCCAGATCCCGGCCCCCCCTGTGTGAAATGGTAAGGGGGTACATAAGTACCCCTACCATTTCACGAAGAAAGTGTCAAAAATGTTAAAAATGACAAGAGACAGTTTTTGACAATTCCTTTATTTAAATGCTTCTTCTTTCTTCTATCTTCCTTCATCTTCTGGTTCTTCTGGTTCTTCTGGCTCTTCTGGTTCTTCCTCCGGCGTTCTCATCCAGCATCTCCTCCGCGGCGTCTTCTGTCTTCTTCTCCTCGGGCCGCTCCGCACCCATGGCATGGGGGGGAGGCTCCCGCTCTTCTCTTCTTCTTTTCTTCTCTTCTTCTCTTCTTCATTTTCTTCTCCGGGCCGCTCCGCAATCCATGCTGGCATGGAGGGAGGCTCCCGCTGTGTGACGGCGCTCCTCGTCTGACAGTTCTTAAATAACGGGGGGGCGGGGCCACCCGGTGACCCCGCCCCCCTCTGACGCACGGTGACTTGACGGGACTTCCCTGTGGCATTCCCCGTGACGTCACAGGGAAGTCCCATCAAGTCACCGTGCGTCAGAGGGGGGCGGGGTCACCGGGTGGCCCCGCCCCCCGTTATTTAAGAACTGTCAGACGAGGAGCGCCGTCACACAGCGGGAGCCTCCCTCCATGCCAGCATGGATTGCGGAGCGGCCCGGAGAAGAAAAGAAGAAGAGAAGAAGAGAAGAAAAGAAGAAAAGAAGAAGAGAAGAGCGGGAGCCTCCCCCCCATGCCATGGGTGCGGAGCGGCCTGAGGAGAAGAAGATAGAAGACGCCGCGGAGGAGATGCTGGACGAGAACGCCGGAGGAAGAACCAGAAGAGCCAGAAGAACCAGAAGATGAAGGAAGATAGAAGAAAGAAGAAGCATTTAAATAAAGGAATTGTCAAAAACTGTCTCTTGTCATTTTTAACATTTTTGACACTTTTTTCGTGAAATGGTAGGGGTACTTATGTACCCCCTTACCATTTCACACAGGGGGGGGGCCGGGATCTGGGGGTCACCTTGTTAAAGGGGGCTTCCAGATTCCGATAAGCCCCCCGCCCGCAGACCCCCACAACCACCGGCCAGGGTTGTGGGGATGAGGCCCTTGTCCTCATCAACATGGGGACAAGGTGTTTTGGGGGGCTACCCCAAAGCACCCTCCCAATGTTGAGGGCATGTGGCCTGGTACGGTTCAGGAGGGAGGGGGGCCGCACTCTCGTCCCCCCCTCTTTTCCTGCGGCCTGCCAGGTTGCGTGCTCGGATAAGGGTCTGGTATGGATTTTTGGGGGGACCCCACGCCGTTTTTTTTTTTTTTTTGGCGCGGGGTTCCCCTTAAAATCCATACCAGACCTGAAGGGTCTGGTATGGAATTTAGGGGGAACCCCACGTCATTTTTTTTTAAAATTTTGGCCGGGGTTCCCCTTAATATCCATACCAGACCTGTAGGGCCTGGTATGGAATTTAGGGGGACTCCCACGTCATTTTTTTTTTTTAATTTTGGTTCGGGGTTCCCCTTTGGGGAATTCCCATGCCGTTTTTATCAATGAACTTCTATGTGTATTGTCGGCAATGCAATAGCCGCGGGTAGTTTTAAATGAGTTTTTTCCTTCGAAATGTCATTTTGCTGTCAGACTGTTCTAAACATAGGAAACATGCGCCCCTTTACAGGCACACTATAGACACCCCCCAGGTACGAAATTTAAAGGGATATTACACTTTTATTGATTGACTTTAAGCATTATTAAAATCACTGCTCCTGAAAAAACGGCCGTTTTTAAAACTTTTTTTTGCATTGATCCATGTCCCCTGGGGCAGGACCCAGGTCCCCAAACACTTTTTATGACAATAACTTGCATATTAGCCTTTAAAATTAGCACTTTTGATTTCTCCCATAGACTTTTAAAGGGTGTTCCGCGGCATTCGAATTTGCCGCGAACACCCCAAATTGTTCGCTGTTCGGTGAACTTGCGAACAGCCAATGTTCGAGTCGAACATGAGTTCGACTCGAACTCGAAGCTCATCTCTACTCCTGACTATGCAAGACACTGATGACTTATGGGTCATTTGTAGGATCTTGTCAAGTGAAAGTAGTGTGGAGTTTGATATCCCACTGGGTAAGGTATTTAGGAGGTGCCAAATTCATTATGTGTGACATTATTCAATATGACTGGGATAGACTATGGGGAATCTCCTCGTCCTCATGACACAATTTTTTAAATCTGTAGGAGTGGGAAAGGCTGTCACTTTTTCCCATTTATGCAACACAAAGTGCCATAATTGCATTGATTGGTGGGTTTAACGTTGATTGAATATCCGCTAGGGATTGCCATGTGCCCTCTGGAAAAAAATTCTTCACTCTAAATTGAGTCCTGGCATAAAATTAGGATGTGTCATTATCAGAGTCATCTCAGAGGGGTGCCCATCCGTGATGACAACAGACCAAAGGGATTTCACCACTGCTAGTGTAAGCCCGATTGTCGGGTGATAGAGGATTTGGCAGAGAGATTCTGTCTGCAGCCATGGGAGGCCCCCCAGTTTACAATTGGCAAAAGACTGTTCAAATTGAACCCATTCTTTAGTTGAATTGGGGGCACATCAGCTCAAGATCTGTGACAAATGTGCAGCTTTATGATACCTAATAGGGTCTGGCAGACCTATTTTATTCATGTGGAGATCTGAATAGGAGAAATTTGTAACAAGATAGGAGTGCTGCATTGTATACACTTTGTAACCATTAATGCATTAAAGAACACGTTTATGATCTACAGTGTAAGCACTCTTACAGTAAAGGATACCCTCCTGGTCTACAGTAACTACTCTTACAGCAAAGAACACCCTTTTAGTCTACAGTGTAACTACTGTTAGATTTAAGAACACCCTCCTAATCTACAGTGTAGGCATTATTATTGTCAACGATACCCACCTGGTCTATAGTAACTATTTTTAGAGCTGGGAACATCTTCTTGGTCTTCAGGGCAAGCACTCTTACAGTAAAGAACACCCAAATGGTCTACAGTAACTACAGTGCCTTGAAAAAGTATTCATACCCCTTGATATTTTCCAGATTTTGTCATGTTACAACCAAAAACATAAATGTATTTTATTGGGATTTTATGTGATAGACCAACACAAAATGGCGCATAATTGTGAAGTGGAAGGAAAATGATAAATGGTTTTCAACATTTTTTACAAATAAATATCTGAGAAGTGTGGCGTGGATTTGTATTCAGCACCCTTTACTCTGATACCCCTAACTAAAATCTAGTGGAACCCATTGCTTTCAGAAGTCACCAAATTGGTAAATAGAGTCCACCTGTGGGTGATTTAATCTCAGTATAAATACAGCTGTTCTATGAAGCCCTCAGATGTTTGTTAGAGTACCTTGGTGAACAAACAGCATAATAGATGTATCAAAGACCCTGAATTGCTGTATCTAGGACAAGCTGAATCGCCTGTATGAACACAGCCACAGGTCTTAATTTGACACGTGTGCTTGGTTGGGTGAGTGGCCCCCAATGCACACTGTTTGTGTTCGGGGCATTACACCTGCATCCATACGTCTGTCAAAGTAGGACTCGGGGCTGTATTCATACAGCTGCTGCATCTCTGTGGCAAAACATAGCCCGCCTACACATAGGCCCTCCTGCAGTGAAGTTTACTGACAAGAGCTCCTACTTTACAGTCCACAGAGTTCCCTGTTACATTAGACTCCAGAGTTCCTCTTTGCATCACAGTCCACAAAGTTCTCCCTTACATCAGAGTCCACAGTGTTCCCCTTTACATGAAAGTCCGCAGGGCTCTCCTTTACAGTGTAAGGGGGAACTCTGCGAACCCTGTTGTAAAGGAGAGCACAGTGGACCCTGATGTAAAGGGCAATAAAGGGGATAAAACATAGGTGAATGCACATGTATTGCAGAGATATGCTGAACATTTTTTTAATGTTTTTTCCAGACATACACTTGCACCCCAAAATTTGCCCACTTAAGTTCATCCATTATGTTCCACTGCAGCTCTCCTGTAAACAGAGAAGTAAAGTATTGCTGAGATGATTTACACTTGCATTGTGTATAGCTAATTCTCAATACACTTGTACTATACACACAGATAAGTCATAACCAAAATTTAATGCTGAGAAATTGCATGAACCTATTTAATAACACAATAACCAATACATAAATGTGTTTCCTACAGTCAGGCACTTTCAAATTAACAGCTGGGAGCTGAAAGCTTGAATGTGATTGTGGCTACAGGCAACAAACCGGCCAAGCTCAACCCTCCTTCACTGCTATTAGTGGTGCTCCCCACTGAATGAACTACTTGTAGTCACACATGGACTGCCATAGAGGGATCTGGTGAGAGGGTCCCTGACCCGCACAGCAATTATAACTAAATAAACTAGTCCACAGCTTTTAGTACCCCAGAATGCTGACTTTGATTGCTCCTTATGCACCTCTTCTCGCTGCATAATACTTTCATACTTACCTTCCCCCCCTTACTGGCCTTTTGAGCTGCCCTATCTCTGCCTAGCTGGATTAGGGGGCCTACCCACTACCTGAACCTAACCTAACCTTGACTGCTGCTGAGCTTCACCCCTTAAGGCATCGTCACTGCTTTTGCACACCAACATTAAAGGGCCCCACCATTGCCAGCAGAAATCTACTATAAAGTATTGCTCGTAATTACTACATACCTAAGGACAGGACTAGGTTGCTATTAGTGTGTTAACCTCACAGGCCTAAGACTAGTCCCTTGTCTGAGATCTCTTCACTGGCTTAGACTGTTATACTTCTTTGTAGTTTTCCACTGTCACTTGGAACATAACCTCTTAGTCAGAGAGTTAGTGTTTATGCTTTTAGTATTGCAGTATATGCTGAGTTTGGCCTTAAGGTTACTTGGGTTATTGCATTGTATTTATATTGTACTGTTTTATGCATTTACACTGAACTACTGATCTGCTTTGTTACATCTTAAATTTGGTCTGTCAATGCAGTCTGCTTATTTTCCTAAAAGGCTGGCATGTACCATCTTTGTGTGACCACTCGGAGTCACCAGCCAAACTATTCTGGTGGTGTCAGTGGAAATGAGGTTTCACCTACAGCTAGAGAGCAGAGGACCCTATACTACCAGTGATACATGTTAGGGCTTATCAGGCATACTCTGCTTGACGTGCCTGTGAGCTAGAAGAAAGAGAAACAAAGCCTACCACTGTTGTAGAGTGGTGCCAAGAACAAAACGAGCAGCTGTACTTGTGTGTGGTGTATGACATCCCTAGTGGGGCCTGAACCAAAGGGCTAGTGAAACAGATGTTAATCAAACAGCTTCCAGGTCATTGTGTGTTCATTCTTGATCTGATGGCCAATCCAGGTGCAACCCTCCTGCAGTTCTGCAATTTGCTGCCTGAAAGGAGCCACAGCATGCTATAGTGGCCTCCATGTTTGGGCCAAATTATTCTGGCACGACCAGGGGTCAGGCTCAGAGACCAGTAACTAAAGCAATAGAGAAGCTGCCACCGACCAACTGGACCAGCCAATGTTCACCAGAGCTCCTAATGGTGGAGATGGGTTTTCCTGCTTGTTAGTACCAGGTAGCAGTGCTTAGGATCACGCCACCAGGAGGTGAGCAAGCCAGGTCCAGTACCAGATATAGCAGGTAGGGATCAAGCAAAAGCACAGTCAGTAAACAAGCCAAAGGTTGGCAACAAGTGATTACAGGTTGGGATCAAGCAGAAGCGTAGTGGAGAAACAAGCCAAAGATCGGTAATGAGTAATAGCAGAGATACCAATGGCAAGGGTGAGATATTATCTGGGGAGAGCACAATAATCTGGCAAACAGAAAGTGCAGAGGCATTGCTAAAATATGAGTTTCATGGGAGCAGCAAAGAGTTCAAGAGAAACAATGTTCAAGGCAAGATCTTTCAAGGAATTGTCCAGGGAGTTGTCCATCACCCCAGGTGGCTCAGCAAGAAGAGACATTGCCAGACACAGCAGAGGTTGCAGGATCAGACCCGTTTCACCACACAATTTGGTGGGCAGAACCCCTGAAGAGTTATCTGAAGATATTTTTTGTCCAAAGATTCCTCTCTGCCACCAGAATGAAGAAAAGGTGCCAAAGCACAGCTTTTAAACTGGCAAAAAACGATCTTTAGAAAAAAGAGTTTGGCGTAGGGTGTGCAAAAAGTGCCCAACATCGCATTCAACAACAAGAGAACAGTCCATTTCAAGGAAGATCCAGATGCATTCTGCTGGCAGACTTAGAGGATCTCAGAGAACAGATTGCGAAACTGAAAAGACCAGGAATAATATGAGAGTAACAAAGCCCCTGTGTCTCTCTCATTATGGGGGTGAGAAAGTAGAATGAGTTTTTAAGAATGTGTATTGACTATCAACAATCAACAATAGAACTATGCCAGATCAATACATCACCTGTCAAATTGAAGATGCTCTACAATGTCTATTCCAGCTTAGTGTGCTGGACCTAAGAAGTGGGTACCATGAAATCTCGAGCATCATGACAATGGAGAGAAAACCTCTTAATTTGCCAAGTTGATTCTCTGAGTTTGAATGCTACGAGGACTGTTGGGGGCCCCAGCAACCTTTAAGCATTTAATGGAAAAGGTTGTTGGTGACATGAACCTCATTGAAGTGCTCGTGTACCTAGATGATATCATCATCTTTGGGCAAACTCTAGAAGAACATAAGGAGCGGCTGGAAAAAGTCTTGAAGCATCTATGTATATGAAGAGGGGTTGAAATTATCTCTTGAAAAAAGCCAGTTCTATCAGTTGTTTGTCACTTACCTTGGGCATGTTGTCTGCACTGAGGGATTGGCCACTAACCCCAAACAGTTTGAGGCTGTCACCACCTGATCCAGCCCCTGGAATGTTAACTAGCTGAGATCATTTTTGGGATTCTGTTTTTATTACAGAGGGGTTTGCAAAGATAGCCCCAGCTTTTATCAAACTCCTGCAAACTGAAGTGGATGAGGAGGAGCAAGGGACCTCAGAAGGAGTTTGCTCAAACAAAGGACCTCAAAAGTCCCAAGAGTCCATAGAGGTTGAATGCATTGACCAATGCAAACCAGTTGAAGTGGAGTTTAACCAAAGCTTCAGTATTGGCCTATGTTTACTCAGTCAAGCTCTATAAACTGCATGTTGATGCCAGCAGAGATAGGATGTGTACTGTTACGTGAGCCAAAGTCAAAGCCAAAGCCAAGAAAGCTTGAGATGCTTCTAATGCCAAAGGTCAGCAAAACAATATAAACTACGACCTGGAAGTAAGGGTCCATGATCTTCAGCTGGGACACAGAGTGTTGCTGAGAAACCTGGAACCCTCTGAGAAGCATAAGGTACAGTAGCTGACTGGTGGAGTCAAATATGTCATCTGAAAACAATTGCCTGGCCTTCCTTTGTACCAAGTCCATCCTGAAGGGAGTAAAATGCCTCTGAAGAGGTAGCATCAAAATCATCTACTGCCTCTGAGTGAGGACATCAGAGTACCTGTAAGCACCGAGATGCCATTGACCAAAATGTTCTTTTCCAGACGAGTTCCAGTCAACAGGTCACAACTTCTGCAACCAGACAAAGAAGCAGAAGAAAGCAGTGAAAATTGTATGGACCGGCTGTGACCATTTACACCTACTGACCCCACTCCATTCCCTTCTCTTACAGAGACTGAAACTAGTACATTCAGGCCTGAGGCCCTAGAGTTTGTACCTCAGAGTCATCCACCAGGGAATCAGGAAGACCCCCCCCCTCAACTTTGCCAAGTGTCCCAGACCTAGAGACTGTCCAGTCACCACTCGGTGAAGAATCTACTGGAGAGAAGCAATCTGAACCAAAGAAAGAGACCAAAGAGGGGCATACGCCCACCTAAGAGACTGACCTATGATACTTTTGGTGAAAGATCAGAAGCAGCCATCCATATCGCCAAACAGCTCCAGAAATGCCAAGTATCCCTGCTCCAGTTTCAAAAGAGGACTACTCTAGCTCACCCTCTAACACATCTTGATGGACCCTACCAGTATCAGTGGTCTACAGTCAAGGCATCCCCTCTCCCTCTGACAAATGTTGGGAGGTTCCCTTGACAGGCTCAGATGCAAATGCAAATAGTTTTTTTCTTGTTAACTAATCTAATTTTGCCTATCATTGTACAAGGTTATCAGATTTATATGGTACTGGACTCAGTCCCTCCTTTGGGGACCAAATGTTTTTTGGTTGGGGGAATGTGTAGATAGGTGCTCTTCCGGCTGTGTGCTGCTCTCTTTTATTTCTCCCCCCCCCCATTGTGAGCAGTGACAGAACATTTGAGTGTTAAGCAGCAGATCAGGCTGTGGTCCTTTCACCCCTCACATCTCTGCTGTGTGAGTAGAGCGGGCTCTATGTAAAATACCCCACTTACTCCTGCCCCCTTCCCTCTTGGCAGCAGAGGATTTTAAGCAATCAGGAGCAATAGCTCTTGCTATGCTGTGGCACAATAAAGGACTAGAGATAGGATTTTTCTTGGGAAATTCTGGAGAGATCTGGGTCTTTTTCCAGAAGAAACCAACCCATACCGACATGTGGTCTTGGCTGGAACTGTACACAGACCAGGGTGTCATCTCAGAGTGGTACAGGGACCAGAGAGCATAGACCTGTTGCTTTTGCTGAGCCTGTGCAGTGATTGCTGAACTGGGACCAGAGCTGGGAGGACCCATTGCTGTGAGTGTTTACAGCAAGGGGTAATCAGCAAGGACCTGAGAGACTGAACCTTGTGAGGGCCTGTTTGGGAGGGCTGAGGACCGCAGACCTCCAAGTATTCTGGACCAGATTCCTGTGTACAAGGACATCCGTGTGGAGTGGAGTAGTGTGAAGACAAAAGTGGTTACCCAGAGTAACAGAAGTTTTACAGCAGCCTGTTGATAGCGTTTACCTGTTATAGGTGGCACGGCCTCTAGCAGTGAGGGAGATACTGTGTATATACTGGATAGATAGATAGATAGATAGATAGATAGATAGATAGATAGATAGATAGATAGATAGATAGATAGATAGATAGATAGATAGATAGATAGATAGATAGATAGATAGATGTGGGTTGGGTTTATAATAGAACCAGGGTTAGAGCTCAGGACTCCACCCAACAGACAGGAGGTCTGTACATTGGAGTCAGGAGGACTCCCATCTCTCTAGGAGTCAAACAAGCTGCATGGGGCAGTCAGAGCATGCATGTCTGCAGGAGGCAGATGTAGTCCATGACAGAGCACCAAGGAGCTGATCATGAGTACAGTAAGCTATGAGAGAGCTTAAGTGGAAGGAAACCCTTGTGTTGGTCTGAGGAGCAGACCTCAGGCTTAGGCTTGAGGCCTGAAGCAGCCATGTGGCAAAAGAGTAAGCTAGGAGGCTAAAGTATTCTGATTGTGCAAGTTACAGTAATGGTGGAACCCCTGCATGGGAAATTTCCATATTGTGTGAATTTTTTAATTCCTTTAAATAAAAGTGGGCTACCATGCCTTTAAAAATACAGTTCTGGACTGGCGCAACTTCTTGAAAATGCATGCGCCACTTGAGTCTTATCACCCCGATCTTAAAATATATATAGTATATAAGGTCTACTTTTGAGCCAATACCCCAAGGTTCTGAGCCACCTAGCTGATTGAACGACATACTCACTGATCTTTGTGTAGGATTTTCATTCCAAAAGCATGTAACAATGGTCCTGAAAGCCTATTTAAAAATTGTTTGATTGCAGATGTAGCCAAGGGTTTGCTACTATAGTTATTACAGTTGATGTTATTTTAAATGAGTTTGGCTCCCTCTAGTGCTTATTGGGCTCTGTTAGGATGTTTCCTTATTCCTGAGAAGGAATGCAGCAAAGTATTGTGGGAGATGTAGTTTGGAGGAGGAAGTGACTCTGTTAGCTGGATCAGCCCAGAACTACAATACAGACAATGCAAAGCGTGCAGCACTGCCTGCTGGGAGCAGTAATAAAAGGACCAGCGTGGCCTGTTTTCAGCCTCTCGGGACGTCATTTAACACCTGCCAGTAGGAGGTCTGTGTGTGTGTGACCAGGAGTGAAAGACTGCGGCCTATACAGCGGAGAGCCGGATCGTCCACCTCTGAGTGATTTTGGAGCACAGCCTTGCCATCTTAGCAAGCGGACCAGCCTGCGCTTCAAAGAAACTTGAAGCCCCTACACTTCAGACCATTGGGAGTTGCAGAGCGGGGTGGTGGCACCATCTTCACCAGACAGAGACACCAGGAGGGGATTCCGGATGGAGCCTCACAGCGTTTGAAGTCCATTGTGGTGAGAGGGCACCTGCCCATTTCAGTAGAGAATACAGTATTGCTGAGTGAGTTCTTTTTACAGACTGCTGGTGAGACTTGTAGTTGCCTGTCACCAGTACTGTATTGCACTCACATAAAAGGAGGAATCTTCAAGTGGTTTTATTTCTTCAGTTAAGCAGTCATCAGCATATCATTTATTCTACAGTCATTTCTTTTCCTTTGCTTTGTGGATTACAAATACTGCAGTTTAAACATCAGGCTAGCTGAAGATATCCGGAGTTAAAGAACTTTCATCATCTTCCTCTTTTATAGAGCATTGTTGCTTTACTTAAAAGTTGAACTCTGAATTATAGCCATGGGGGAGCCATGCAGGGGCGGATCCAGAGTCTAGTCTCGGGAGGGGCACTGCCAGAAAATATGTTTTTTTGCAGGCAATTTATCGAGGCAGTGGCTGGTGTTAGCGCTTTCATCGTCACTGCACCATGGTTCTTATGGTGTCAGGATGATTGAAGAGCATTATTTATATTATTACATTGTAATATAAAATGAAATGGTTCAACTCACCATAATGCAGAATCTGTGGGAGCCCCGAGTGTGTCACTTTCCACGTCGACCTGCCTTCAGATGCAGCTTGTCACTTGCCACGTCCCTGCCACAAGCTGCGGATTGTCACTTGCCTGCCACCAGATACTGATTGTCACTTGCCACGTCACCTGCCACATGCTGCTGATTGTCACTTGCCAGGTCCCCTGCCACATGCTGCTGATTGTCACTTGCCACGTCACCTGCCACACATTGCGGATTACACTTGCCACGTCACCTGCCACATGTTGCTGATTGTTACTTGCCATGTCACCTGCCACATGTTGCTGATTGTTACTTGCCATGTCACCTGCCACACATTGCGGATTACACTTGCCACGTCACCTGCCACATGTTGCTGATTGTTACTTGCCACGTCACCTGCCACACGTTGCGGATTACACTTGCCACGTCACCTGCCACATGTTGCTGATTGTTACTTGCCACGTCACCTGCCACACATTGCGGATTACACTTGCCACGTCACCTGCCACATGTTGCTCATTGTGGTTGGCCTGCTAAGGTGCAGATTGTCAGAGTGAAGGCAGGCAGCAGAGAGATGATGTAATCTCTCTGCTGCCCATGGCTGTACAGTGAGGGCGGAACTGGTGATGCAGGGCGGGCGGTGAGAGATGATGCCATCTCTCTGCTCCCCGCCCGCCGGCTCACTGACTGGCCAGTCTCTCCGCTCACCTGTGGACCGGCCCGCCCCCTCACTCACTGTCTGCCCTGCATGCCCGGACACTCAGTTGGCGACCCCCCCTCACTTGTCCGCCGGCGTACCTGCCCGCTCGTTTACATGCACACACGGCTGGGGACCCCCCCTCACTCATCCGCCGACCTGCCCACAGCCCGCTCAGGCTCTCTCTCACCTGGCCCGCCTGCTCCTCGTTAACCGGCACACTTGGCCTCCCGCCCGCTCACTCATCCGCTGACTGGTCTCAGCTGTCACAAATTTCTCGGAGGGGGCAATTGCCACGTTGCCCCTCCCCCCCCTGGATCCGCCCCTGGAGCCATGGAGTATATGTTAGACTTTACACTGTGTTCTAGATTGCAAGGAATATTATACTGCCATTTGGTCTGTGTGTTGAGGCCTCAGTGGGAAGGTATTTAATATATGTTTCAAAGATATTGAGTCACATCATCAATAAATACAAGAGAACCAGTTCCATTGGCAGCCATACATGCCCACACCATGACACTACCACCACCATGCTTCTCTGATGAGGTGGTATGCTTTGGATCATGAGCAGTTCCTTTGCTTCTCCATACTCCTCTTCCCATCACTCTGGTACAAGTTAATCTTGGTCTCATCTGTCCATAGGATGTTGTTCCAGAACTGTGAAGGCTTTTTTAGATGTTGTTTGGCAAACTCTAATCTGGCCTTCCTGTTTTTGAGGCTCACCAATGGTTTACATCTTGTGGTGAACCCTCTGTATTCACTCTGATGAAGTCTTCTCTTGATTGTTGACTTAAGACACACATACACCTACCTCCTGGATAGTGTTCTTGATCTGGCCAACTGTTGTGAAGGGTGTTTTCTTCACCAGGGAAAGAATTCTTCGGTCATCCACCACAGTTGGGTGGGAGGAAGTGGAGACAGATCTCCTATCACAATTTGCATTAGCAGCAAGGATGGGAAGTGTTATCATAATGGGGGATTTTAATTATCCAGACATAGACTGGGCGGAGGGAACTGTGCATTGATTTAAGGCTCTCCAGTTCCTTAATGTCTTGCAGGACAATTTTATGGGTCAGATGGTAAATGCCCCAACTAGAAATAAAGCATTACTGGATCTACTGATTACCAACAATACAGACCTGATCACGGATGTGGAAATACGGGGCAATTTAGGTAACAGCGATCACAGGTCAATTAGTTTCAGTATAAATCACACAAATAGGAAACATAAAGGGAATACAAAGACACTGAATTTCAAAAGAGCCAACTTCCCTAAACTATAAACCTTGCTAAAAGGCATAAATTGGGATAAAATATTAGGAACAAAGAGCACGGAGGAGAGATGGGTTTGCTTTAAGAGCATATTAAATAAGGGCATTAGCCAATGCATCCCTTTGGGTAATAAATTTAAAAGAGCGAACAAAGGTCCTGGATGGCTTAACTCCAATGCAAAAATGCATATAAAAGCAAAGGAGAAGGCTTTCAAAAAATACAAGGTTGAGGGATCATCCGCAGCATTCAGACTTTATAAATAATGTAACAAGAAATGTAAGGGTGCAATTAGGACAGCTAAGATAGAACATGAAAGACACATAGCGGAGGAGAGCAAAAAAAACCCAAGAAATTCTTTAAGTATGTAAACAGTAAAAAAAGGGAGGACAGACCATATTGGCCCCATAAAGAATGAGGAAGGACATCTGGTTACAAAGGATGGGGAGATGGCGAAAGTATTGAATTTATTCTTCTCCTCAGTCTTCACGAGTGAATCGGGGGGCTTCAGTAACCAAAACTGCAGTGTTTATCCTCATGACACAACAGAGGAAGCACCTCCATGGTTAACAGAGGACAGAATTAAAAGTAGACTTGAGAAACTTAACATTAATAAATCACCGAGACCAGATGGCTTGCATCCGAGGGTACTTAGGGAACTCAGTCAAGTGATTGCCAGACTGTTGTTCCTAATTTTTACAGACAGTCTATTGACTGGAATGGTACCAGCTGATTGGAGAAAAGCCAATGTAACACCTATATTTAAAAAGGTCCCAAAATACATCCCTGGGAATTACAGACCAGTTAGACTAACATCAATAGTATGTAAACTCGTGGAGGGGATGATAAGGGACTATATACAAGATTTTAGTAATGAGAACGGTATCATTAGCAGTAATCAGCATGGATTCATGAAGAGACGTTCTTGCCAAAGCAATCTACTAACCTTCTATGAGGAGGTGAGTTGCCATCTAGATAAAGGAAGGCCCATAGACGTGGTGTATCTGGATTTTGCAAAAGCATTTGACACAGTTCCCCATAAACTTTTACTGTACAAAATAAGGTCTGTTGGCATGGACCATAGGGTGAGTACATGGATTGAAAACTGGCTACAAGGGCGAGTTCAGAGGGTGGTGATAAATGGGGAGTACTCGGAATGGTCAGGGGTGGGTAGTGGGGTTCCCCAGGGTTCTGTGCTGGGACCAATCCTATTTAATTTGTTCATAAATGACCTGGAGGATGGGATAAACAGTTCAATCTCTGTATTTGCAGACGATACTAAGCTAAGCAGGGCAATAACTGCTCCGCAGGATGTGGAAACCTTGCAAAAAGATCTGAACAAATTAATGGGGTGGCAACTACATGGCAAATGAGGTTCAATGTAGAAAAATGTAAAATAATTCATTTGGGTGGCAAAAATATGAATGCAATCTATACACTGGGGGGAGAACCTATGGGGGACTCTAGGATGGAAAAGGACCTGGGGGTCTTGGAAGATGATAGGCTTAGCAATGGAATGCAATGCCAAGCTGCTGCTAACAAAGCAAACAGAATATTGGCATGCCTTAAAAAGGGTATCAACTCCAGAGATAAAACGATAATTCTCGCACTTTACAAGACTCTGGTCCGGCCGCACCTAGAGTATGCTGTCCAGTTCTGGGCACCAGTCCTCAGGAAGGATGTACTGGAAATGGAGCGAGTACAAAGAAGGGCATTAAGCTAATAAAGGGTCTGGAGGATCTTAGTTATGAGGAAAGGTTGCGAGCACTGAACTTATTATCTCTGGAGAAGAGACGCTTGAGAGGGGATATGATTTCAATATACAAATACCGTACAGGTGACCCCACAATAGAAATAAAACTTTTTCACAGAAGAGAGTTTAACAAGACTCGTGGCCACTCATTGAAATTAGAGGAAAAGAGGTTTAACCTTAAACTATGTAGAGGGTTCTTTACTGTGGGAGCGGCAAGGATGTGGAATGCCCTTCCACAGGCGGTGGTCTCAGCGGGGAGCATCGATAGCTTCAAGAAACTATTAGATAAGCACCGGAATGACCGCAACATACAGGGATATACAATGTAATACTGACACATAATCACACATAGGTTGGACTTGATGGACTTGTGTCTTTTTTCAACCTCACCTACTATGTAACTATGTAAGTTGTTTTCCGTGGTCTTCCGGGTCTTTTGGTGTTGCTGAGCTCACCGGTGCGTTCTTTCTTTTTAAGGATGTTCCAAACAGTTGATTTGGCCACACCTAATGTTTTTGCTATCTCTCTGATGGGTTTGTTTTGTTTTTTCAGCCTAATGATGGCTTGCTTCACTGATAGTGACAGTTCTTTGGATCTCATATTGAGAGTTGACAGCAACAGATTCCAAATGCAAATAGCACACTTGAAATGAACTCTGGACCTTTTATCTGCTCCTTGTAAATGGGATAATGAGGGAATACAGTAACACACACCTGGCCATGGAACAGCTGAGCAGCCAATTGTCCCATTACTTTTGGTCCCTTAAAAAGTGGAAGGCACATATACAAACTGTTGTAATTCCTACACTGTTCACCTGATTTGGATGTAAATACCCTCAAATTAAAGCTGAAAGTCTGCAGTTAAAGCACATCTTGTTCGTTTCATTTCAAATCCATTGTGGTGGTGTATAGAGCCAAAAAGATTAGAATTGTGTTGATGTCCCAATATTTATGGACCTGACTGTATACTCCCAAAAGTGACTATAAGGTTATAAGTTTTGCAAATCTGAATTAATTGATACCAATTGTCAATTATCACTTGTGTTTATTCATGCTGTTCATTGTGTTCCATCATTAGTAAACTTTATGAGTGGTTCAGTGACATTGTGTGAGTTTCTCATTGCAGAATGGAACCCAAGGTGTCAGAGGTAAGAAAGGATCTGCAGAGTCGGGGTAGCCAGTGGGGTATAGAGTCAATCAGCAGCCCTCATGGGGGTACCACTACATTTTGAGGTCCCACCGAGATATCCCATCTGGGGTACCCGAGCAGATCAGTTGATGCGTCCCAGGTAGAAGAAGTAATGGACCCAGCCACTGCCACCGAGTGGAGCCAGGAGTATGGGAGCCGGTTGGAACAAGCTATGGTTCTGAGGCTACCAGGAGTCCGGTGGTTTGATAGAGAGGTACGGCAGTTGATGTGAAAGGCTGTCCGGGAACAAGGGTCCTACCTTCTGGACCTGAAACATGACTTGGAGGAAGATTGCACTTATGTCCTCCTGGAATGGAAAGAGAGTGTTCCGGCAGAATTCCAGAAGAAGGTTGTGAACCTAGCCAAAGGCCTGGATGGCCATGTGATCCCAGTACAATTGCCAGAAGAGACCGGCGAGAAGTCCCCCGGGTCACCACCAGGGAGCCCTGACCCTCTTCGCAGTTTACAACAGGGTAGAGAAGCTACCTGATTTGATGTACAAGTTTGAGCATACCCACCAGTGGAGAGGAGAGAGGTTGTCTGAATATATCGCCCGGGTGGATCAAACCCTGCACCAAATTATCTTAAAAAAAGGTGTCGTCCCCCGGGAGGCGGACAAAGTCCGATTGGATCGGATCCTACGAGGAGCCAGGCCCAACCATCCTATTGTGCTCAGATTGCTCTTGCAGGGTACCCGAGAGGCCCCCTCTTACCCTAAGCTGATGGGGTTAGTGAGAGAAGAGGAGGCTCTCCTGGATGAAAAGAGTCAGGAGGCTCGATTCCCAGTAAGAACCCACCAGAAGAGTGAGAAGATAGTCACCCAATCAGACCAGGTGGATGGCAGCATGGTGGAGAGCGATGAGGAGTCTGAGTGGGTGGGAGCGCACCAAGATCTCTGTAGCGCAACCCACCCCAAAAGTTACTCCAGTCAAGTCATCAGAAAGTGGAGCTCAAGTTCAGGAACAGGTACAACAAGCTTGCTAAATGTGATGGAAGCCAGTCGGGCATTCGAATGTGCTACAAGTGTGATGATCCAAGACACTTTAAAGCCCAGTGTCCCCAAAGGGAAGTGAATGCTGAACTGTTGGAGGAGTTGGTGAAGCTATTACAGAAATTGTCAATTAGAACACCTCTAAGAAAGCTTGTCAAACTGGCCCAATTCAAAACGGTCTGGCGACACCACCTAGGGCCACAGTCAGGTCCTATCAGAACATCCCTAAGAAAGTTTTTCAGTTTAGCCCAATCAAAAGTGGTCTGGCGACATCGCCTAGGGTCACTGCTAGGTCTTCACAGAGTGCCTTGAAGAAGAGGAACCGTAATCCTAACCGCACTCAGTATACTACTATCAGTTTTCCGGAAAAGTTAGTGGGGCCGTCCCCGATTGTGCCTGTGCAAATAGAAGGCATTTATACCAAAACTTTACTGGACACAGGGGCCCAGGTCATGCTATTATACCGGGATTTCTATGACAAACATCTGAGCCACATTCCCCTACGCAAGCTGGAAGAACTCGAGATCTGGGGAATTGCAACTGCTAGATGCCCATATGATGGCTACATCTCCATCCAGATATCCTTCGGGCCAGAAGCTGTTGGAAAAGAAGAGGCTTTCAACACCTTGGCTGTCGTGTGCCCCAGACCACCAAGGGCTGGGCGAAATTTCATACTGGTGGGAACTAATACCGACTTAGTGAGAAGACTGTTATCATCAGTACTGAACGAAGATGGATCCACCAACAACAAGATTCACCCGCAGTTACTGAAAGCTTGTGGGCGAGTGGCAAGAGAGAAGAAGGCCCCTAAAGGAGGAGTGGGGTGGTTGTGGAAGTTGGAGACCAAAGAGTGGGTACTACAGCCGGGGGAGGTTGCTCATGTGAAGGCCACCATCAAGTTAACTTTGGATCAACTGGGCCCCTTTGTGGTGCTGAAGAAGGATGAGCAAGCCAGAGCAGCTGGACTAGAAATGGTCCCTGAGCTGGTTCCTACCCGAGACCTGTCCAGAAAAGGAAGGAAAGTTTAGCTTGAAGAATGTGACTGATCAGCCTATTACGTTGGGGCCCCGTATGTTGGTGGGGCAGGTGAGTGCCACCATCCCCGTACTTCCCGAAGAAGCCAAGGATTTGAAGAATGGCCAACAGTTACAGATGGAGTTTCAGCGATGTGCAGAGGTCTTGCCCCCTGCCTGGCAGAGAAGGATGAAGTCTCAAGTGATGAGATGGGAGAAGCTGTTTTCCAAAGACGATTTTGATGTGGGATGTGCAAGAAGTGCCCAACATAGAATTCGGCTTCAGGAAGACAAACCCTTCTGAGAGCGGGCCAGGAGAATACCCCTCAGTGACCTGGAAGACTTAAGAGAGCAGCTGGCAGAGCTGAAAAGGTCAGGAGTCATTCAGGAATCTTGGAGTCCCTATGCATCTCCCATTGTGGTTGTAAGGAAGAAAAATGGGTCATTACGCATGTGCATCGACTACTGTACCCTGAATTGGTGCACCATCCTGGACCAGTACACCACACCCTGTATCGAGGATGCTTTGCAGCGTCTTACTGGAGCTAAGTGGTTTAGTGTGCTTGATTTGAAAAACGGGTACTATCAGATTCCCATGCACCCAATATCATGAGAAGACGGCATTCATATGCCCCTTAGGATTCTACGAGTTCAGTCGAATGCCTCAGGACTTGTCGGGGGCTCTTGCATCCTTTCAGTGTTTGATGGAAAGGACAGTAAGAGACATGAATCTCGTAGAAGTACTGGTGTATTTGGATGACATTATTGTGTTTGGGAAGACACTGGAAGAGCACGAAGCTCGACTAGAAAAGGTATTCTCCCACCTCCATGAAAAAGGACAGAAATTGTCAATGGAAGAATGCCAGTTCTACAGAACCTCTGTCACCTATTTGGGCCATGTTGTTTCTGCGGGAGCAGTCGCCACAGATCCACAAAAGCTGGAGGCTGTTACCACTTGGCCCAGACCCAGAACTGTAACCGAGTTGAGATCTTTCCTGGGATTCTGCTCCTATTACCGACAATTTGTGGCCAATTTCACTAAGATTGCTCGACCCCTTTATGAGCTGTTGCAAGTGGTCACAGGAGAAGGAAAAGATGGAGTCAGACCCAAGAAGAGTGGTGCCCACAAGAAAGGAGAGTCCGTCCAGAGTCAGTGGACCTCTCTATGTGAAAAAGTGTTTTGGCAGTTGAAGAAGAGTCTTACAGAGGCCCCAGTCTTGGCCTACACTGACCCTGGCATGCTCTATGAGTTGCATGTGGACGCTAGTAGAAAAGAATTGGGAGGAGTACTGTATCAGGAACAAAATGGAGGATTGAGACCGGTGGCCTATGTGAGTAGGAGACTTACCATATCGGAGAGGAATTACCCCATCCATAAGTTGGAATTTTTGGCACTCAAGTGGACCTTGGTGGATAAGTTGAGAGACTATTTGTATGAAGCTGAGTTTATTGTCAAGACTGACAATAATCCTTTAACTTACATCTTGACCTAGGCAAAACTGGATGCCACAGGACACAGGTGGTTAGCAGCTTTGGCAGGGTTCCGGTTTAGTCTGAAGTATTGGCCCGGAGTTGGGAACTGAGATGCGGATGCTTTGTCTCACAGGCCTCATAGGAAGGAAGAAGACCCAGAGGGATGGACTTTTGTAACCGAAGAAGGAGTGCGAGCCCTGTGTCAGGGCATGGACCAGAATATGAAATGAGGAGTGGCTGCTGAATACATTGGGGTTCACCCCTCTGGGATACCAAGAAGTTACTGTGGGTTGACCCAGGTGAGAGGAGAAGGCCTACCCCAAATGACAAAGAGAGATTTGAAGATGGATCAGGAGCAGGACCCATTGGGTCGTTTGGTGTTGCAGGCTTTGAACAAGCAGGATCCCGGACTGTTGTTGAAAAGCCCTGTAAAGGGAGCCAAGACTCTTCACAGAGAATGGGATTGGATGCAAATCAGAGATGGAGTGTTATACAGGTGTTGCCCGTCTGGAGACAAGGAGGAGAGGTGGCAGCTGTTTCTCCCGGAAAAACATCGCCCTACTGTCTTAATGCCATTACATGATGACCATGGGCACTTGGGAACAGAAAGGACATTTCGCTTGATTAGAGATAGATTTTACTGGCCCAGTTTGAGAGGAGAGGTAGAGAGTTACAGTCACTCTTCGTGAAAATATATGTGTCACTGGCGCAAAAACTATCCTATCAAAAATGGTGTAAGTGATATTTATAGCTGCTGCATCCAAAAAATATTTTTCAGAGAAAAAATTAAATTAAATTAAAAGTGCTATGTGAGTGGATGCGCTGCTCCCATCTGTGCTCTCTATATTGCCTGTGTATGTGCTATCTCAATAGCCTAATTTGGTTCACCATCCACCTAACAGGTTATATCTCATTTATACAATAATCATATGTTTGTATAATTCATCACATGTGAACAACAACTTAATCCAAATACTTTAAATCATATAAAAAGTCCAGTGACATATGTCACATAATGATAGACTCTTCTTCATATGTGTTGCAAATCATCCGTTATAATTGCCGTGGGCGGCGTGCTCTTGTGTGTGGTATCAGATTAAAAGTGACTTAGTGCTTCACCACCACCTGTGAGATTTGCCACTCACCAGATTAATCTTTAAAACTGCACCTTTGGTTCATTAACAGGGATAACCACTCCACTCAAAGGAAACTTTCTCCAATATCTATACCAGGTCCTCAATGTTCCTCATGCAAACGGATAAAAAACCATCATCGCGCAATAACGTTTAAAACCTTTATTCCATACATAAAAAACACTTTGCACTCACATTTCCAAGTGCCATTAGGCCGGCACCGAGCTTTTCCCGCAGTTAAGGACGGGTGGGCACTGCAGCCCGGTTCGTCTAGTGTGTGCTAGATGGTCTCCGTTGCCGCTTACGTTCCCCCCTGTTTGCGTTCGCGTCCTCTCCAAACCCCGTTCGTTCCCGGTCACGTGGGTACGATAATCTCCCAGCAGGGCTGCTGGGAGATTATCGTACCCACGTGACCGGGAACGAACGGGGTTTGGAGAGGACGCGAACGCAAACAGGGGGGAACGTAAGCGGCAACGGAGACCATCTAGCACACACTAGACGAACCGGGCTGCAGTGCCCACCCGTCCTTAACTGCGGGAAAAGCTCGGTGCCGGCCTAATGGCACTTGGAAATGTGAGTGCAAAGTGTTTTTTATGTATGGAATAAAGGTTTTAAACGTTATTGCGCGATGATGGTTTTTTATCCGTTTGCATGAGGAACATTGAGGACCTGGTATAGATATTGGAGAAAGTTTCCTTTGAGTGGAGTGGTTATCCCTGTTAATGAACCAAAGGTGCAGTTTTAAAGATTAATCTGGTGAGTGGCAAATCTCACAGGTGGTGGTGAAGCACTAAGTCACTTTTAATCTGATACCACACACAAGAGCACGCCGCCCACGGCAATTATAACGGATGATTTGCAACACATATGAAGAAGAGTCTATCATTATGTGACATATGTCACTGGACTTTTTATATGATTTAAAGTATTTGGATTAAGTTGTTGTTCACATGTGATGAATTATACAAACATATGATTATTGTATAAATGAGATATAACCTGTTAGGTGGATGGTGAACCAAATTAGGCTATTGAGATAGCACATACACAGGCAATATAGAGAGCACAGATGGGAGCAGCGCATCCACTCACATAGCACTTTTAATTTAATTTAATTTTTACAGTCACTCTTGCATGACTTGCATCCATCAGGAAAACTCTGCCAGCTAAGGTCGCCCCAATGGGCCACTTAAAAAGTCAGGAGCCGTTAGACCTGGTTTGCATTGACTTTCTGTGCCTGGAACCCGATACAGGTGGAAGAAACAGCATCTTGGTTGTGACCGATCACTTCACCCGCTATGCACAGGCTTACCCTACTAAAGATCAGAAGGCCAGCACTGTGGCCAAGGTGCTCGTGGAGAAGTTTTTTGTGCACTATGGACTACCTATGCAAATTCGTTTAGACCAAGGAAGAGACTTTGAGAGTCGACTAGTCCATCAGCTGTGCCCTATTGGGTATCAAGAAGTCTCGTACTATACCGTATCACCCTCAAGGAGACCCTCAACCTGAATGATTCAATCGGACTTTGCTAAACATGTTGGGAACTCTAACCCCAGACAAGAAACAGCACTGGGGTAATCACATAGTAGCGCTGGTGCATGCTTACAATAGCACAGAGAGTAATGCTACTGGTTACTCCCCTTACCGTCTTATGTATGGGAGAGAAACTCATCTTCCTGATGACTTGGCTTTTGGCACCTCTCTTGATCACACCCCTTTAACATCACATAAGGGTTATGTAAACAGATTACGGAAAAACTTACGACAAGCCTATGAGAAAGCTATGGAACATGCTTCTACCAGAGAATCTCGGAATAATCGAAACTTTGATTTAGGAGTAAAGATCCAGGACTTGCAACCGGGTGATCGAGTGGTACTGAAAAATCTAGGAGTACCAGGAAAACATAAGCTGGCGGATCGGTGGAGGCCACTGCCCTATATTGTGTGTAAACAACTCCCTGGTTTACCCGTGTATCAGATCAGACCTGATGGAGAGAAGGAACCACTGAAGATGTGGCACAGGAATCACTTGTTACCACTATCGGATGCAGTAAGGGTGCCTGCAGCACCTTCTCAGACTCCCCTAAAACCAAATCCACCTCGAACATGCTCACAGAAGGAAATGCTGACTGCAGCTGATATGACGGATGAAGAAGATGAGGAGTTTGGAGAAGATTATGTGTTCTCTCAAGTTTTTAGCCCAGTGTCCTCAAGTCCAGTGTCAGATGAGGAGTTTGGAGAAGATTATATGTTCTCTCAAGTTTCTAGCCCAGTGTCCTTAAGTCCAGTGTCCTCACCAGGAAGAAGGAGGATTGAAGAAGAGGAGGATGAGGTGGTGAGTGTGCCTTTCTGGTTGTGGGCTGCCGAAGACAGCTCAATAGCCAGCCCTTTGAAGATGATGGAAAAGAGGATGGAAGCCTATAAAGCATTGCCACCCCGGCAAAAAGAACAGCTCAGATGATACCACCACGGCAAAAAGAAACAGCTCAAATGATACCCCAACGGCCAAAAGAAACAGCTCAGATGCTACCCCAACGGCCAAAAGAAACAGCTAAGATGGCACCTCAATGGCCAATGGAGACAAATAAGATGAGTAGCAGGTCCCTTGGATCAGAGTTCATGACATTGTCACCTTTTGAAGGGGGGGACAGACCCAAGGCCGAAGGAGATGTCCCTGAACAAGAAACTAGGGATCTGATATTCTCTGGTGACTTGTTACCAATCCTTGATGTTGGCGAACCTTCAGTCACTCTTGAGGCTGCCAGTGAAGACCCCGATGTTGGTGAACCCTCATTAGCCTCTGAAATTGCAAGTGAAAACCTTTCCCCAGGATTGGATGCTCAAATTAGTGCTAATGAAACAACTCAAGATTTAACACAGATAGCTGGAACGTGTTCGCCAATGCGATTAAGGTGGGATGTGCACCCTCCCAAGGGACTCACTTATGACACATTGGGAGAGAGCTCTGAAGAACTAATTCATACCATTCACAGAACAGCTCCTGGTGCTACCCCCCATACTGTTAATTGGGTAGGGGGTGACTCTGTCTTAACCTCTTGCCCTGGCCTGTTTAAAGACTGATTTTGATATAACTGATAGTGTGTATAGATGGTTTCAAAGAAACCCAGAAGTGTGTCAGCATTTGCTAGACTTGGATTGTGGTTAGTGAAAAAAAAATCATCAATAACTTATTCTTTTCTTTTCATCAAGTTGAAGCGGGTAATCTTTATGTCTTTGGGGAGAGGGCCCTTGCCCATTTCAGTAGAGGATACAGTATTGCTGAGTGAGTTCTTTTAACAGACTGCTGGTGAGACCTGTAGTTCCACGGAGGTGAATCTACTTCTTCACAGGCATCATACAGCTGAACTTTGGGGCCTTGTCTTTTCCACTGGGCTGTAAGGTCAGTACTGTATTGCACTCACATAAAAGGAGGAATCTTCAAGTGGTTTTATTTCTTCAGTTGAGCAGTCATTAGCATATTATTTATTCTACAGTCATTTCTTTTCCTTTGCTTTATGGATTACAAATACTGCAGTTTAAACACCAGGCTAGCTGAAGATATCCAGAGTTAAAGAACTTTCATCATCTTCCTCTTTTATCAAGCATTGTTGCTTTACTTATAAGTTGAACTCTGAATTATAGCCTAGGGGGAGCCATTGAGTATATGTTAGACTTTACCCTGTGCTCTAGATTGTAAGGAATATTATACTTCCATTTGGTCTGTGTGTTGAGGCCTCAGTGGGAAGGTATTTAATATATGTTTCAAAGATATTAAGTACTTATCCCTCTGTACACCTGTTCACATATACTCCCAAAAGTGACTATAAGGTTATAAGTTTTGCATATCTGAATTAAGTGATACCAATTGTCAGTTATCACTTGTGTTTATTCATGCTGTTCATTGTGTTCCATTATTTACTCTAGTAAACTTTCAGAGTGGTTCAGTGACATTGTGTAAGTTTCTCATTGCTAATATCACATCGCAGAATGGAACCCAAGGTGTCAGAGGTAAGAGAGGATCTGCAGAGTCGGAGTAGCCAGTGGGGTATAGAGTCAATCAGCAGCCCTCACAGGGGTGCCGCTACACAGAATTATGGGGGCTTAAGTTTTTAACATAACTGTAATCAGTCCCAATAACTATTCTTCAAAAATGCTGTGGTTAGGAACAGGTAACTAGATTAAACACTCACATACATTCTGCCTATAGCTCCCTAGGAGTTATCCCTAGGATGATATCTGTTTACCTATGGACAATCTAAAGTGGACCTAAAATCAGATATATGTAGTGAGCATGCACGCAAGTGATGTGCCGTTGTAACACTTCCAGGTATTTATATCTCTTGTAATGACGTTACTGAGAGGTCCACTTTAAACTTGCCATAGGTATTAGTAAACAGTCGGATGGGCATACATGAGTTCTTCATCATCTCACAATGTCTCCTGGGTTTGCTTTCATGAAATTGGACCTTGGCTATACTTTATTATATGCACACTAAAGTATGTGCAGTTTGTATAGACTTCTTTCTGAAGTCTAACTATGGAATACATCCTGCCATCTGCTTGAGGGATTTCCCAGCCCTGGGGAATTAAATGTGACTCAGGTTCATCAGCTACAATGCTCCAATGTAATCCTATATATTGAGAACACAATGACTACTCTAGACTTTGCCACAGACCTCCAGGGTGCAGGTACAGTACGCAATACAGACCCTTCCTACACCTTATAGTGAGCACACCGCTGCTCATTACAAGAGCAAAGAAAATCATTCAATCTATTGGGAGTTCACCGGCATTAGGTATGATTCAGTAAAAATGATTCACTAAAAATGAAATGTGCAAAAAGCAGAAACAAATCCCTATAATGGGTACAATTACAATTCAGGATGTTGGCAATTATTTTGGGTGTATATCATTTTTTTATTGCACGTTGATAGGTCAAACTGTGCATTTTTCTTTTTTTTAAAAATGGGCTTTTAGAGTTAGGAGAGGGTTGGGTGTCCCATACTTCTTGAGATACCACCTAGCGGCACAGCTTGCTCAGATAACAAAATACCATGCTAAAAATGAAACACCACTTTGGGTTAAATTGGAAGCAGTGGATTGTGCACCAATGTCTATACATGACCTTCTGTGGCTACGTCCCTCTGCCAAAAGCAATCTATCTAATCCTATCACACAGTACTCTTTGTGGATCTGGGGTTATCTTAATTACTGGAGGCCTACTCTCTCCACATTTATTTTTACTATCTATATTACACACCCCCTCTTTTACTCCTGAATGTGAAGCTACTCCAGTCATTAGCCACTTCCTGTCCAGCGACATATCGGTACATCACTGGATGGGAAGGGTGATATATCGGTAATCTCTGACCAAGATATAATTTTTCTCAGCAAGAGATTCCCTTCGCCTTAAAAGCAGCTGTATTATTTTTACAGGAGGCAGAAGGGAGTCCTCCCTTCCCTCTGCCGCCTTTACCGGGCCCTCCCAAGGGAGCCCAGTAAGTGTGCAACTGGTGCCTCCAGAGTGCCTTGTTACATGCTTCAGAGTGCCCCCCCTAGTATAGTAGTATTGAGGGTACACTTTGCAGGATATAAGGGGGCACTCAGGAGGATGTAAGGGGCATGCTGGAGGATGTCAGGGGGCACTCTGGATGTAATTGGGAGCTTTGGAGAATGTAAGGGGGCACTCGGGAGGTACTAAGTTAGTACCATCAGGGTACCCCTTAACATCCTCCAAAGTTCCTCCTTATTACTACTAATGCACTCTGAAGTTACTAAGGATGCACTCTGGAGGATGTAAGGGGGCTCTCTGGAGGCACTAATATTAGGGGGGACTCTGGAGGCACTAATATAAGGGGGCACTCTGGAGGCACTAATATAAGGGGGCACTCTGGAGGCACTAATATAAAGGGGCACTCTGGAGGATGTAGAGGGAGCACTCTGGAGGATATAAGGGGGCTCTGATGTAAAGTGGCAAGCTAGGATCATGGATGTAATGGGGATTCTGATTTATATGGGGGATGCTGGAGACTTTGATGTAAGGGATGACTCTGATGTGAATGTGGTGCTTATCTTGACTGCTGCACTTTATAGATTGTGCTGTATATAGACCCGACCAAGGTGTTCGTTGTCTCAACAGTTGTCGCTTTTAATGAAGTTCTTTTGTAAGATAGGCTCAGTAAGACAAAAATATCCTTTTTGTGTGCTTAAAAATAAATATAATGGAAACTTTTCATTTAAAAAAGTGACTTTTTCCTGAGGTTTATTTGTGTCTGTAAAGTTGTCAGTTGTGGTGCAGTAATTAGTATTTTGTGGATGCAAAGATTTTAGCATATGTGTGCAGAGTACACAGCAGGTGCAGATTCTGTTCAATCCCCCTTTAAAAATCCTCCCACTGGCCATGACAATTGTTCGCCATGGCGCGCATAATTACTTAATAGCCAGAACTTATTTTTCTGTTCTTTCCCAGTGTGCCCTATGTCTTTCATAACACTTGTCTTGCTCACACTTTGTTACACTGTTTTGACTTTTAAATTGTAAAGTCAGGCAGATTAGTTATCATGAGTATTGGTAATGTTTATATATTGTTTATATTGTAAAGGCTAAATTCGCTTTTGGGATTATGTTACTTGTTGATCAGCACTCTCGTAGTCCTTTGATGCTTTCACTAGCTTTCTACCTGAAAAAACTTGAGGAAGTGTCTGCAGGAGCCTGACATTGCAACCGTGATCCACTGATGATGAGTGTAGGCACCTGTGGAAAAATTAATAAATGCACATTTTTTCCTGCACAGATATGTGCATCTATTATTTGTTCCCTAATGGTGAATTTAACCTTTAAATAGTGATTTTTTTATTTTTAATAGAAGTTTTGGTCATATTTCAGTTTGTCAGTTTCATGTTTTGTCAGTAAAGTAAGTCATCGGGGGTTGGCAATACAGGTTATTAGTGTATCCACTGACACTAGCACTGGGGGTTATCAATGTGTCCACTGACACCTATGTAGGGCGTTACTTTCTAATACTGACACCAATGCTGTGGACTGTTATTACTTTCACTTATACCAATGCTGAAGGTTATTAATGCATCCACTGACACCAATGCAGAGGGTTATTATTGCATCCATTGACACCAATGAAGGGGGTCACTATTACTGACATAAATGCTGAGGGTGATTATTACTGCAACTGTCACCAATGCTGGGAGTTATCATTGTGTCCACTGACACCAATGGCAGGGGTATTTTCTGCAGCCACTGACAGAAATGCAGGGGGTTACTACTAATACCGACATCAAATTTTGAGGGTTATTTTTATGGCAACTGACACTATTGCTGGGGGTTATTAATAATGCTGCTGACACCAATGATGTGCTTATTTAACTCCCATGTTTTTCTTCTGTGTGCTTTGTTGTACAGTGGAAAATAAGCAGGATAAACATGTTTAATGTGCATTGCATTCATTTAAAATGGGCTACATATAAACCCAAAAATTATAGTTAGGGATGAGCCCGCAGTTCGACTCGAACATCGGGTGTTCGTTTGTTCTAGAATGAACTGAACACATGGGGCGTTCGTGGGAAATTGAACGCCCCCTAATGCACTGCGAGGTTGGCCAAAGCATGCACCTGACCTGCATGCTTCGGCCAATCACAGCGCGCTCTGCTGATAAAGCGGCCAAAGGTAGGGTGCCTTTGGCCAATCATTCAGGGGGAGTAAGGTCACGCCCCACACAACTTGAGTGTTAGATTAAGCAGGCAGGTTATTCAGTTAGTGGCAGTGTATTCGATATATATATATATATATATATATATATATATATACAGTCAGTCTAGTATGTATATATATATATATATATATACTCTGCATTTAGCATTTACGTAATGGATGACCCCACCCCCCTCTAATGTCACAGGGGAATGCCACAGGGAATGGCCCCACCCTCCGTTATTTAAGAACCGTCAGAAGAGGAGAAGCGTCACACAGTGGGAGCCTCCCATCATGGTGGATGCGGAGCGGCCCGAGAAGAAGAAGGGAAGACGAAGCCGCAGAGGAAGATACCGGACGAGAACACCGGAGGAAGAACCAGAAGAACCAGAAGAAGAAGTAGATGGAGGAAGAAACCGAAGGAAGATAGAAGTTAGAAGAAGGAAGATAGAAGAAAGAAGAAGCATTTAAATAAAGGAATTATCAAAAACTGTCTCTTGTCATTTTTAACATTTTTGACACTTTTTTTGTGAAATGGTAGGGGTACTTTTGTACCCCCTTACCATTTCACACAGGGGGGAGGGCCGGGATCTGGGGGTCCCCTTGTTAAAGGGGGCTTCCAGATTCCGATAAGCCCCCCGCCCGCAGACCCCCACAACCACCGGGCAAGGGTTATGGGAATGAGGCCCTTGTCCTCATCAACATAGGGACAAGGTGCTTTGGTGGGACCGCTCTCTCGCCCCCCCCCCTCTTTTTCTGCAGCCTGCCAGGTTGCATGCTCGGATAAGGGTCTGGTATGGATTTTTGGGGGGACCCCACGCCTTTTTTTTTTTTATTTTGGCACGGGGTTCCCCTTAAAATCCATACCAGACCTGAAGGGTCTGGTATAGATTTTGAGGGGGACCCCATGCCATTTTTTTTTTTAATTTTGGCCGGGGTTCCCTTTAATATCCATACCAGACCTGAAGGGCCTGGTATGGAATTTAGGGGGACCCCCACGTCATTTTTTTTTTTAATTTTGGTTCGGGGTTCCCCTGCGGGGAATTCCCATGCCGTTTTTATCAACGAACGTTTATGTGTATTCTCGGACCGGCAATTCATTAATAGCCGCGAGTAGTTTTAAATGACTTTTTTTCCTTTGAAATGTAATTTTGCTGTCAGACTGTTCTAAACACGGGAAACATGCGCCCCTTTACAGGCATACTATAGGAACTCCCCAGGTACGAAATTTAAAGGAATATTACACTTTTATTGTTTCACTTAAAGCATTATTAAAATCACTGCTCCCGAAAAAACGGCCGTTTTTAAAACTTTTTTTTGCATTGATCCATGTCCCCTGGGGCAGGACCCAGGTCCTCAAACACTTTTTATGACAATGCCATCTATATAAGCCTTTAAAATTAGCACTTTTGATTTCTCCCATAGATTTTTAAAGGGTGTTCCACGGCTTTCGAATTTGCCACGAACACCCCAAATTGTTTGCTGCTCAGCGAACTGGCGAACAGCCGATGTTCGAGTCGAACATGAGTTCGACTCAAACTCGAAGCTCATCCCTAGTATTAAAAATCCTTTTTTTGTTTGGTCTTATGTAATATTCTAATTTTCTGAGATACTAAATTTTGGGTTTTCACTAGCTGTAAGCCATAATCATTAAAATTAAAAGAAAGAAACGCTTGAAATATATCACTCTGTGTGTAATGAATCTGTATAATATATGTTTCACTTTTTGAATTGAATTAATAAAATAAATTAATAAAATAAATGACCTTTTTGATGATATTTACATTTTTTGAGATGCACCTGTATTTCTAAGGAAGTTGCGCTACACTATATTTTATTGGATTAAACAGTACTACTAAATGCCCTTTTGTGACTGATTGCTTTTAAATACTTATATTATTATACATATAATTATGGACACATCATGAAACAATAGCTAGGGCTGTACTTATCACAATGCTACTCGGTGGGCCAGTGCCTAGGGCAGCAAGGATAGAGCGGGCAGCACCATGCCTCATAAATGATGGCAGTTATAGAATGGTGAATTAAATATTTTAAATACAACATTTCTAATTCTAGTTAAAAGTTGGATGTGTAAGAGAAGGACCTCATGTTCCTGGAACCATTTACAACCCTCCAATTTTACCTTAGCAATCTATGCATGTCTAAAAAATTACTTTTAAAAGGTCCAGGGGAGTTGCTAGGATTGTTTAAGAATTCTGGGGGGTGAATAGTGCGCCACAGCCAACAGTGGGTTTGGCCAGATTATGCTTGAGTGATGTTAAGGGGCATGGATGTATAAAACCTTACCCTACTGCGGATACATCGTACACATAGGCTGCAGCCCTTGTACGCAAAAATATACTTTAAAGTGCTACAAGTGAGAATTACACAGAAACACATAAACTTCAGCACAAAGGATCAAATTCTTCTGTTTCATATGCTTTTATGCACACAGAATTTGTATGCGCTTACCTTAATGAAGTTCATTAAACAATTTGGAGACTATTTAGTAACTAGCAACTGTTAAGGCAATGGACACTTTAGTGAGGAGTATGTACAGCACAACTTACAGCAGTCAGGGGTATGTATTGCACAGACCAGCTTACCATGTGATGCGAACAAATATATATGTACAGCTTAAAGAATAAAGTGCTCAGAACTATGTAATGTATAGCAGAGTTTATACCATGTAGTGGTCAGGATTATGCAATGAACAGCACAGTTCAAGAAGTTCGGCAGTCAGGGGTATGTTTTGTACAGCACAGCTGGAATATGCAATGTACAGAATAGCTTTAGGACTGTAGCAATTGTGGGTAAGTCAGGGTTATGCACTGTGCAGAGAAGTGAAGAGAAGCGTAAAGCCCCTTATATTGGTGGTCAAAATTCTGTCCGTTAGTGGTGAGTTCTCCTCGAAAACATTGGTGGTCGGTGGTCAGTTGTACTGTAAGTGCCCTTTAAAGTGTTGGTGGTCAGTTGTGAGTTCTCTAAAACATGGGAGGTTAGTGGTCAGTAGTAAGTACTCTTCAGAATATTGATGGTCATTGGTGAGTTCTCCCACAAAACATTGGTAGTCAGTGAGTAGTACTCTCCAAAATGTTAATGATGAGTGATGAGTTCTCCTCTAAAACATTGGTGGTTGGTGGCAATTGGTGAGTTCTCACCTAAAACATTTGTGGCTGCCTTCTAGAATGTTGCTGGTCAGTGGTGAGTTTTCTGTTAAAACATTTATGTTTGGTGTTAAGTGTTGTTTTTAAATTGGTGGTCAGTGGTTAGTGCCCACTTAAAGAGAATTTAGAGGTATGGATATTTTTTCCACATAGTTACATTGATCCAACTTGGGAGTCTTTTCCACATTTTCATAGCCCTTACTGTGAAGAAACCTTTCCATTTTTGGAGATTAAATCTCTTTACCCCTAGACGTAAAGAGTGCCCTCTTGTCCTCTGTGATGACTTTAAAGTGAATAACTCAACACCAAGTTCACCATATGGACCCCTTATGTATTTGTATGATCATAGCCCCCCTGATCTCCTCTATAAATTCAGTTCCTCTAATCTTTCCCCATAGCTGAGCTCCTCCATGCCTCTTATCGGTTTGGTTACCCTTCTCTGCACTTTCTTCTGTTCTCCGATATCCTTTTTGAGAACTGGTGACCAAAACTTAACTACACCTTTCAGATGAGGTATTACTAATGATTTGTACAGGGGCAAATTATATCTCTCTCTCTCTGGCGTCCATACCTCTTTTAATACAAGAAAGGACTTTGCTTGCTTTGGAAACCGCAGCTTGGCATTTCATGCTATTATTAAGCTTATGATCTACCAAAACCCTCAGATCCTTCTCCACCATTGATTCCCCCAGTTGTACTCACCCTAGTATGTATGATGCAGGCATATTCTTAGCCCCCAAGTGCATCTGTTAGGACAGTGGAATGCGGCCTGGCCATCCATTTCCCAAGCGGGAAGATGTCCAAAAGAGTTGCGACCCTACGCTTTACCTCCACGTCAGGAACCCTACCCTACCGCTAGTACTGTCCCTAACAGGTGGGGTACCTGTCCCTACTCTACCAACTCATAAAAAGCGCATCAAGCCCGGGAGCCAGGGCCTTAAATAGGCTCTGCCTGACCCAAGATGGCTGCTGGAGTCACATGGGGTGTCAGCATCCAATCGGGTGCTTTCCTAACGATCCAGGAACCTATGGAGGTACTGTGTAAACCTTGACTTCCTCTCCAGCTGCGATGCTGCTGCGGAAGGGCACCATCTGCAGTGGAGAAAGTAGACTGCACCTGCCTACACACTTATGCCCATGGAAGTTGGAAATCACAGAAGCAGACACTGCTACTCCAGTGATCTACACTTGTATCCAGATCCCGTGCTAAGTGGCTGGCCTACTGCATTCTGAACACAGAAGGTAGGCTGCTCAGAATGGGCACTATTCAGAGAATGCTTTGCATCTTCTGAATTAATGCTAAGTCGTCTCTGACTATACCTGGGGTGAGAGCACAATGTCATTGCCCAGCCTCTCCACTCCCTTTAAACCAGTGGTTCTCAACCTGGGGGTCAAATTATGATTTGCCAGGGGTCACCAAATCCTGGGCTGTTTCTGAAGCCCGCGCCACTCTCCCAGCCTTTTTGCGGCTGCCCAGCTGGGCTGTTCCTGGAGCCCGCAGCCGCCCACTGAGCCACCCATTTAGTTCACAGCATGGCTGGGGGGCAGAAACTAGACGTCAGCTGACTGGTGAGCAATGCGAAATGGGAGGCGCTGGAGGAAACCCTATCTCCTGATTTTGGTATAGGTGTCACTGCTACGAGACACCACAAAGTAAGAGACACAGTGAGTAACACTACCTGTGATTATAGTTGCCATTAAAATTCCCCACTACAGTTCGCAGATCAGCAGATGACCTTGATCAAGAGCACCTAAGTTGGCTGATCAGAACTCCCCCCAGCACTGCCACTCATCCAACTCCCCACCAGCATTGCCACTCATCCCAACTCCCCGCCAGCACTGCCACTCATCCCATTCCCCCCACCAAGTAGTAAGAGAAGGAATAAAAATAGAGAATACATAGAAGAGAGAGGAAAAGAGGGGAAGGAACAAAGAAAAAGGGAGAGAAAGAATAAGAGAATGAACAAGGAAAAACGGCTAGATAGAGGGATGGCAAAAAAATACAAGAAATTAGGATAGAGAAAGATAGAAGGGAAAGAAAAGAGAACAAAGAGAAAGAGTGGTACATCCTAAAATGTACCATAAGGGGATTTAATACTGTACGAGTGGAAGGGACTCAGGGAGCACTAAATGTTCGTAGGTTAGGGGTGCAAATTACTTGTCTTGCCTTGGGTGCTGACAACCCACACTACCAAAATAATTTTACTGTTAGGGGTCCCCACAACTTGGGAAATTTTATCAAGGGGTCACAGCACTAGCAAGGTTGAAAACCACTGCTTTAAACAAAGAATGCTTTGCATTCTTTCAGAAAAGACAAAGCATTTTCTGAATGAAGCCAGTGTTCAGCGGCTGACCTCCTGCACTCAGAATGCAGCAGGGTAGCCGTTCGGCATGGGACCCAGAAACAAGTGGAGGTCACTGGAGTAGCATTGTCTACTTCAAAGATTTCCAAGTTCCAGGGACATTGGCCAGGTATGGTGTATATATATAATTACATTGGTCCAAGATGGACCAATGTAAACGTAGAACTATACCATACTTGGGATTCATCTTTACACACTGATGATCATAATAAGATGCCACCTTAAACTTTGGTGGTCCTTTAAAAGGAAGAAGGGTTGAATTCAAAGCGCCACACCACTGCTAAGAAGTCCAGATATAACTTTATTCCATTATAGGCCAGGGGTACAATTCAAGAAGTATCCAATGTGTTTCAGGGTCTAAGTGCCCCCTTCATCATGGCTTGACTGGCAACAAAGTGAACAAACCAGTAGTGAACTGGACCTACAATGGTATTTATTCCAGTGTGAGTTGAAAGCACAGGCCTAATCAACTGCTTGTTTGGCACCCAGGTCCAGTAGTTCCAGTTCACTACTGGTTTGTTAACTTTGTTGCCAGTCAAGCCCTGATAAAGGGGGCACTTAGACTCCCAAAACGCGTTGGACACTTCTTGAATTGTAACCCTAACCTATAATGGAACAATGTTGCATCTGGATTTCTTAGCAGTGGTGTGGCGATTTAAATTCAACCCTTCCTACATTACACTACAAGCCAAGGAGACTGTGGAGATCCTCTGGGGTATAGATGTTGCCTGACAAGGAACCAGATCATTAACACCAACATCAATACCTTAAGATAATAATACCAGTAAAATAAACCTACGGGTCCAGCTCTATCTTTCCACTTTCTTCAATTTCAACAGGAAGATGCAAATGAAACTAAAGTTTCTAATATTTTACACAATATCCAACCACTACCAATTTACTAGGCAATGAACCAACTACCACAATTTAATTTACTTTTGGAAATTCCCAAAAAATTATAGCAGCAGATAGTATTTTGGAAGCATATATGCACATTTCAGAAGTAACAATCTAAACATTGTTTTATATGTTCCTTAATTATTCAGGATCATGCAACTAACTAATCTAAACTCAAGTCTGAATTGAAAGAAGACAGATGGACACTGCATCCAACACCAGCACCAGCTTCATCCTCCTGGGGCTGATGGAGCTGGAGAAGCAAAAATACCTCTACTTCTTCCTTTCTACAATGGTCTACTCATATATTTTGACAGTAAGTAGTGTAATCATATATGCCATTTTGAAGGAGAGAAGCCTCCACGAACCCATGTACATTCTCATAGCCAGTTTGCTCTTCAATGGGATCTTTGGCAGCTCTTCATTTTTTCCAAAATTGATGATTGACTTGATCACCTCCTCAAAGAAGATCTCTCGCATTGAGTGTCTTATTCAAAATCTCTGCACTTCTACTTTTGCCTATTTTGAAATGAACACTTTTACCATTATGGCCTACGACCGTTACTTGGCCATATGTCAACCTCTGCAGTACATCATGTTATTGACAAACAAGAAGGTTGTGAGGATAATCTCTGGGTGTTGGGGTATAACCTTCGTCATCCTCGTCTTGCTCCTTTTTCTGACAGCAGCACTTCCTTTATGTGGGGATAGAATAAAAAATATTTTTTGTGATAATATGTCCCTCGTTGTGCTGGCCTGCGTAGATTCATCCAATAGCAGTGCACTTTCAGCAACTGTATTTACCATCTACTTTGTCACCACCATTTTGGTCACTGCTTTTTCCTATTTAAGAATATTCTTTGTCTGCATGAACCTCTCCAAGGAGTCACGTCAGAAGGCTGTCCACACTGTTGTGTCCCATTTGCTCAACTTTTCAATATTCATAATTGGAGTTTTATTTGTTGTGCTTAAATACAGACTGGGGAATATTACTCTCCCTCTAACTGTTCATGTGCTCCTCTCTGTCACACCTTTGGTGATTCCACCACTCTTTAATCCTCTGATCTATGGAGTACGGACCCATGCCCTAAAAATAAAACTCAGACATTATTTGTGGCAGAGCCGTCTATAACACAGGGCAAATGGGGCATCTGCCCTGGGCCCATTCATTGTTGTAGGGCCCCAAACGCTGATAAATCAAGTGGATTCGTTTTCTCCTCCATTCTATCCAGCTCGGCATGGGCTAAGTCACGTCCCCACCCCACCCCTCCACCTTAGCTCAGTCTGAGTTTCTTCCCCCATGTGCTGCATTCCGACCCTCCCATTCCTCCTCTGCGGTCGGCTCCTGGATGATATCGCTCTGCACAGTGAGTGGACTGTCTCCCTCGGAGACACAGTGTCCTGCTCTGAGCCAGGCTCCCCCTCCCTGCTTCTCCACCCTCAATAGTAACCCCCCTTCCTCATCACCTCTGATAATTTCCCAGGGAGTCTCAGCTGCTGCAAAAACTCTTGGGGAGGAGATGGCTGCTGCGTGTTGTAGTGCAGGGCAGTGATTGGTTGCTGCTGCAGAACTTCTTGGAGGGGGCAGGGCTGCTGGGTGTTGTAGTGCAGGGCAATGATTGACAGCTTTGGACTCAGCAATAACTCCCCTCCCTGCTTCTCCACCCTCAATAGTAACCCCCACTCCTTGCTTCTCCACCCTCAATAATAACCCCCCTCCCCGCTTCTCTGCCCTCAATAATAACCCCCCTCCCCGCTTCTCCACCCTCAATAATAACCCCCCTCCCTGCTTCTCCACCCTCAATTAAAACCCCCCCTCCCTGCTTCTCCACCCTCAATAATAACCCCCCTACCTGCTTCTCCACCCTTAATTAAAACCCCTCCTCCCTGCTTCTCCACCCTCAATTAAAAAAAACCCTCCCGTCTTCTCCACCCTCAGCAATAACTCTCCTCCCTGCTTCTCCACCCTCAATAAAAACCCCCCTCCCTGCTTTTCTGCCCTCAATAATAACCCCCCTCCCTGCTTCTCCACCCTCAATTAAAACCCCCCCTCCCTGCTTCTCCACCCACAATAGTAAGCCCCCTCCCCGCTTCTCCACCCTCAATAATAACCCCCCTCCCTGCTTCTCCACCCTCAATAATAACCCCCCTCCCCGCTTCTCCACCCTTAATAATAACCTCCCTCCCGGCTTCTCTGCCCCCAATAATAACCCCCTCCCTGCTTCTCCACCCTCAATAATAACCCCCTCCCTGCTTCTCCACCCTCAATTAAAAAACCCCCTCCCTTCTTCTCCACCCTCAGTAATAACTTCCCTCCCTGCTTCTCCACCCTCAATAATAACCCCCCTCCCCGCTTCTCCACCCTCAATAGTAACCCCCCTTCCCATCCCCTCTGATAACTTCCCAGGGAGTCTCAGCTGCTGCAAAAACTCTTGGGGAGGAGATGGCTGCTGTGTGTTGTAGTGCAGGGCAATGATTGGCTGCTGCTGCAGAACTTCTTGGAGGGGGCAGGACTGCTGGGAGTTGTAGTGCAGGGCAGTGATTGACAGCTTTGGGCTCAGCAATAACCCCCCTCCCTGCTTCTCCACCCTCAATTAAAAACCCCCCTCCCTGCTTCTCCACCCTCAATAGTAACCCCCCTCCCCGCTTCTCCACCCTCAATAATAACCCCCCTCCCTGCTTCTCCACCCTCAATAATAATCCCCCTCCCCGCTTCTCCACCCTTAATAATAACCTCCCTCCCGGCTTCTCTGCCCCCAATAATAACCCCCTCCCTGCTTCTCCACCCTCAATAATAACCCCCTCCCTGCTTCTCCACCCTCAATTAAAAAACCCCCTCCCTTCTTCTCCACCCTCAGTAATAACTTCCCTCCCTGCTTCTCCACCCTCAATAATAACCCCCCTCCCCACTTCTCTGCCCTCAATATTAAACCCCCCTCCCTGCTTCTCCACCCTCAATAGTAACACCCTCCCTGCTTCTCCACCCTCAATAGTAACCACCCTCCCTGCTTCTCCACCCTCAATTATAAACCCCCCTCCCTGCCTCTCCACCCTCAGCAATACTCCCCCTCCCTGCTTCTCCACCCCCAATAATAACCCCCCTCCCTGCTTCTCCACCCTCAATTAAAACCCCCCTCCCTTCTTCTCCACCCTCAATTAAAACCTCCCTCCCTTCTTCTCCACCCTCAGCAATAACTCCCCTCCCTGCTTCTCCACCCTCAATAGTAACCCCCCTCCCTGCTTCTCCACCCTCAATTAAACCCCTCTCCCTTCTTCTCCACCCTCAGCAATACTAACCCTCCCGGTTTCTCCACCCCCGATAATAACCCCCCTCCCTGCTTCTCCACCCCCAATAATAACCCCCCTCCCTTCTTCTCCACCCTCAGCAATAACTCCTCTCCCTGCTTCTCCACCCTCAATTAAAAATCCCTCTCCCTGCCTCTCCACCCTCAGCAATACTCCCCCTCCCTGCTTCTCCACCCTCAATTAAAACCCCCCTCCCTTCTTCTCCACCCTCAATTAAAACCTCCCTCCCTTCTTCTCCACCCTCAGCAATAACTCCCCTACCTGCTTCTCCACCCTCAATAGTAACCCCCCTCCCTGCTTCAGCACCCTCAATAGTAACCCCCCTTCCCCATCACCTCTGATAACTTCCCAGGGAGTCTCAGCTGCTGCAAAAACTCTTGGGGAGGAGATGGCTGCTGCGTGTTGTACTGCGGGGCAATGATTGGCTGCTGCTGCAGAACTTCTTTGAGGGGGCAGGGCTGCTGGGTGTTGTAGTGCAGGGCAGTGATTGACAGCTTTGGGCTCAGCAATAACCCCCTCCCTGCTTCTCCACCCTCAATTAAACCCCCCCTCCCTGCTTCTCCACCCTCAATAATAACCCCCTCCCTGCTTCTCCACCCTCAATAATAACCCCCCTCCCTGCTTCTCCACCCTCAATAATAACCCCCCTCCCTGCTTCTCCACCCTTAATAATTACCCCCTTCCTTCTTCTCCACCCTCAATAATAACCCCCTCCTGGCTTCTCTGCCCCAATAATAACCCCCTCCCTGCTTCTCCACCCTCAATAATAACCCCCTCCCTGCTTCTCCACTCTCAATTAAAAAAACCCTCCCTTCTTCTCCACCCTCAGTAATAACTTCCCTCCCTGCTTCTCCACCCTCAATAATAACCCCCCTCCCTGCTTCTCCACCCTCAATAATAACCCCCTCCCCGCTTCTCTGCCCTCAATAATAACCCCCCTCCCTGCTTCTCCACCCTCAATAGTAACCGACCTCCCTGTTTCTCCACCCTCAATTAAAAACCCCCTCCCTGCCTCTCCACCTTCAATAATAACTCCCCTCCCTGCTTCTCCACCTCCAATAATAACCCCCCTCCCTTCTTCTCCACCCTCAGCAATAACTCCCCTCCCTGCTTCTCCACCCTCAATAATAACTCCCCTCCCTGCTTCTCCGCCCTCAATAATAACCCCCCTCCCTGCTTCTCCACCCTCAATTAAAAACCCCCCTCCCTGCCTCTCTACCCTCAGCAATACTCCCCCTCCCTGCTTCTCCAACCCCAATAATAACCCCCCTCCCTTCTTCTCCACCCTCAATTAAACCCCCCCTCCCTTCTTCTCCACCCTCAATTAAAACCTCCCTCCCTTCTTCTCCACCCTCAGCAATAACTCCCCTCCCTGCTTCTCCACCCTCAATAGTAACCCCCCTCCCTGCTTCTCCACCCTCAATTAAACCCCCCAGATGGTTTGAACTCAAAAGAACGTATGTTCTATGGGCCAAACAGGCTTGTATATTAAACTGGCAACCAGGATGGAATCTTGAGGATCCTCTGCGGTTAAAACCCAGGGCGTCCCGACCCTCTATAGGAACTTTGTCTCCATACAGGGGTAATTGCACATCAAATAGGTATGTGGAACATGGAAAAAAGGGAACCACATAACAACATTCTGTATAAACTATTTTTTAATCTGCTCCGGTCCGGTCACGTGATCCAGCAGCCCTGTGTCAGACAGCGGCTGCTGCAGGGAAGAGGAGGAAGTTCTGACACTTTGAGGAGGAAGTTCTGGCAGTTGTTATGCCGCGTACACACGATCAGGATTTTGGTCGGAAAAAGGTATGATGGCTTTTCCGACGGGATTCCGCTCAAGCTTGTCTTGCGTACACATGGTCACACCAAATTCCGACCGTCACGTACGACGTACGACGGCACTAGAAAAAGGAAGTTCAATACCCAGTACGCCACCCTTTGGGCTCCTTCTGCTAATCTCGTGTTTATCTCGTGTTAGTAGAAGTCTGGTGAGAGATGATTCGTGCTTTTCAGCTTTCGTGCTTTTCAGTCCGTTACTGCTCTTCAGATTGTGCTCCCTATTGTTTGGACTTCTCAGGCTACCAATTTTAATTTACAAAGAGTTGATGTGTGCCCTGGGGTACAAAGGCTTTGCAAATTCAAGCAGTTTCTCCAGCGTTGTCTTCCTCTTTATTTTGTTATTATGAGCCAGAATAAATGTTTTTTTTTTAATATGAAAATACTTGCCTATGTGTTTTTCTTCAAAAAGGACAGTTTGTTTGTGAGTAGGCAGGTACATTTCCAAAATACAATGTCAAATTAACAAGGGACACCAACCAACCTCCTTGAGCTTTATAAAAATACAAGATAATAATGTTGTTGTGGAAACTTGACACACCAAAAATTATGGAGATCACTAGAAACTAATTTAAAAATAATCCAAAAAACAGGAGATCTTGATTAAAAATAAAAAAAGATGGCTATAAAAAAGAATTCTAAACATTATTATGGAGAACTGGCTTTAAAAACAAAAAAAAAATATTCAGGAGATCACAAGAAATAATAAAGAAATAAGTTTGTGAGAACTCTGTGTGAATATGAGCAGCAAAACAACTTCATTCTTCTAGAATTATAAAGAACAAAAGAATGCGCTGCATTAAAAGATCCAAAAATTTACAGCGTGACGAATGTGCTATCTCCATTACGAGCGCTAGTTTTACCAGACCGAGCGCTTCCGTCTCATACTTGATTCTGAGCATGTGTGATTTTTGCAGTGTCGGAATTGCATACAGACGATCGCATTTTCGGCTAGGAACTTTTTCCGACCGAAAAATCGAAAACCTGCTCTCAATCTTTTGCTGGCTGGAATTCCGCCAGCAAAAGACCGATGGAGCATACACAGTCGCATTTTCCGACCAAAAGCTCTCATCGGTCTTTTGCTGGCCGAATTTCCGATTGTGTGTGCGGGGCATTAGTTCCCCTGATATGGTGATGCAAATGTAAGGGTTTTCACAGGATGGACCAATATTTATCCCCAAACCTTTTTCTTGACCTTTAGATCTTGTCTGAGCATTATTTTCTTTTATCTTGTCACTGTAGTGAGAAACAGCTTTTATTACTCCCTGCAATGTCATACCCACTAGAGCTGCACGATTCTGGATAAAATGAGAATCACAATTTTTTTTGCTTAGAATGAAGATCACGATTCTGAAGAACTTTTTTATTTTAAACATTTACAACCCCTGAACATTAGGTTATCAAACAAGACGGCAATAAAATAAGACATAATACTCTTTGCTTCAATCAAATTCAAAGAAATGTAATGAAAAATAATGTAATGTGTAAAGAAATAAAAAAAAAATGGCCATTAAGTTATATTAGGATCTTTTTTTTTTTTTTAGTACTCGCCGATACCAATTACCAATACCTACCGCATATATATATATATATATATATATATATATATATATATATATGTTAAAAGTGTAAAAATGTAAAAATATTAATGAACAAAGCAAACAAAAAAAGTTTTAATTATCAATAGTTTATAAAATAGAAGTAAATAAAAAAAAATCAGCAGGAAAATAATAATTAAATGATAAGCATAAGGAGTCAATAAGGCTGGTTTAGGGTTAATAAGGGGTTAAACAGATGAACAATTTAATAACCAACCCCCCCAAAAAAAAACTTTTTTTTTTTTTACTTGACAAGGTTGCTTTAAACTGACTTCATTTGCAGACCGAAGTTCATCCCTTTGATCTGTAAGTGAATAGAAAGATAAAATGTTTATTTTTATTAGACATGTGCAATTCAATTCATTCGGAATTCGTTTTTCGACGGAATTTGACAAATTTGTTAATTTGGAAACATTAGAATTAACAAAAACCTGTTTAACACATTTTTCCGAAAACGTAAATTCGTAAATGCGTAAATTCCTGAATTCGAAAATTCGTAGATTTGAAAATTTGGAAATTCGAAAAATTTTAAAATCTGAAAATTCGAAAATTGGAAAATCTGAAAATAAGAATGAAAATCCGAAAATCCGAAATAATAACTAATAGACATGTGCAAACTGAAATATTTTGTTTCGGAATTTCGTTTGAAAAATAAATGTATTTAGTTACTCCCGAAATTCGTTTTTATTTATTTTGTTTTTCGTTAAAAATTGCATTCGTCCGAAAATCCAAATTAAGGTCGAATCTGTCATTGAGGGCTTATGGTGTCTGTCGAATGTTCAAAGAAGACTCGACGGAGCAGCTAAACTGTACGACGCCGTTTAGTTTACCTGCTCCGTCGAATCTTCTTAGAACTTTCAACAGACACCATAAGCCAAAGTACGTGTGTACTTAGTTCTAGCTATTTTACTGCTCCTCCTTTATGGTTACAATCAGCCAATAACATTCATCATCATCATTATTTTTATTCTACTCCCCTACGTCGAATCTGTTATCCCCTGTCGAATCTTTTCTCCCCTACGTCGAATCTTTTCTCTCTATGTCAAATCTTTTCTCTCTTTGTAGAATCTTTTCTCCACTATGTCGAATCTTTTCTCCCCTATGTCGAATCTTTTCTCTCTATGTCGAATCTTTTCTCCACTATGTCGAATCTTTTCTCCCCTACGTCGAATCTTTTCTCTCTATGTCGAATCTTTTCTCTCTTTGTAGAATCTTTTCTCCACTATGTCGAATCTTTTCTCCCCTATGTCGAATCTTTTCTCCACTATGTCGAATCTTTTCTCCACTATGTTGAATCTTTTCTCCCCTATGTCGAATCTTTTCTCCACTATGTCGAATCTTTTCTCCCCTGCGTCAAATCTTTTCTCTCTATGTCGAATCTTTTCTCTCTATGTAGAATAATATTGGACTAATAGAGTTAAGGTTAGGCACATTCGACCACAGGTTTGATGGACACAGATTGTTATTGTCATCATTTTGTCGAATCTCCTATCTATATTGAACTGTTGTAGCCACAAAAATGAAAATAAAGCATTTGTTTATGTCGGATCTTTCGTTTTTCGGATTCTGCACTTTCGTTATCATTTGTTAAAACGATGACGAAAATACCTGAAATTCGGACGAAAATGCATTCGGACGAAAACGAATGCACATGTCTAATAACTAACTAATAATAATAACTATTACTAACTATTAAATTGTAGGTATTGAAATTACCATTCAAATTTGTCTGTTAGTGAACGTAACGAATACAAATTTATCAGAAATTACGAATTATCCAAAATAACGAATGCCGCATCTAAACGAATGGAACATAATGAATTAATAATAAAAAATAAAAACCTTTTAATTTTATTATTTTTTATTAATATTAATTTGTTATGTTACATTCATTTAGATGCAGCATTCGTTATTTTGGATATTTCGTAACTTAGGAAAATTCGTATTCGTTACGTTCACTAACAGTCAAATTTAAAAGGAAATTCCAATACCTACAATTTAATAGTTAGTTATTATTAGTTAGTAATTACTTAAAATTTTCGAATTTTCGGATTTCCGAATTTTCTCATTTCCGAATTTTCTCATTCCGCATTTAAACGAATGGAACATAATGAATTCAAATTTTTACGAAGTTACAATGACCCAAAGATCGAAAAAAACAAACAGGCACAGGGTAGGTGGAGAGAGCTGAAATTTATGATTGGGATTTACTTAAGTCAGGTTTGGCCTCTACCCAGAGACTGGCTGCATCAGTCATCTTGCAGGTGAACAGACAGACATGGATGCATCATAGCCGAAACCAGGATGCTGGAACCAGCAGCTATGATGGAGCAGGAGCACCACATGCTCCTGACATCCACCAATAGATGCAGTGCTCGCTCACCTTGGAAATTTACCTCTGTAGGTCAAACACACTTTTGGTATGTTATCCTTGAAGATCCACCATCCAGGTATTTACACCAACTTCATATGCAGGGTCCCTTTAAGGGCCCAACTGCCTCCACTTGAAATGTCACTCAAGCAGGTAATGGGGATATACTCCTAACGCAACATATATAATGTATGGTAAGATTTATTTGTTCAGCTCATAAATGCACACACATTTGATAAAAAATTGATTGCACAGTGTTTACAAATGATCAGTGCTGTATGCCTCACCACACTTCTGGTTCTAAATTCTAACTGACTGTGACATCACAGGCTCCATCCAAAACGATGCGTCACTGGTCAATCAACTTCCTTGGACACTTTATGCACTGGACATTCTAAGAGGTACTTGTTTATACTGATCGGTGTGTTTGTATAGTTTTATGTTATATATAGCTTTATTGATTGGAGAAAAGCACATAACACGTGTTTCTGTGTGTGATGCACTAAATTAGTGCATGTGCTTTTACATTAGTGCATTAGTGCATCAACATTAGTGCATCACACATAGATATACAAACATGCATGCACCATGTTTGTATATCACTTATATCAGGGCTTGACAAATTTGCTGTGAATCTAGCAGCTGGCTAAAAAAGTAAAATTTTATTTATTTTTTCTTTACCAAAGCTTTATTTTCAACGACAAAACCCCCCTGTGTAGCCCAGATGTGACTCTTTACATGTGTCCGACACAGGTTTACACATGGAGAATACACGGAGGTCTCAGTATGTGAAGAAGAAAAAATAAACTTTAGCTCCGCTATGGGTAAGCAGCAGAGCCAATGTTTTTTTTTTAGATGGTAACCACTTGCCTATCGGGCACTTTCACCACCTTCCTGCCCAGGCCAATTTTCAGCTTTCAGTGCTGTCGCACTTTGAACGACAATTGCGCGGTCATGCAACACTGTACCCAATTTTGACAGATATAGCTTTATTTTGGTGGTATTTAAATAAGGAGGTACTGATGAGGCTGCACTGATAAGGAGGCACTGATAGGCGGCACTGATGGCCACTGATAGGCTGCAGTGCTGGGCACTAATGGGCTGCAGTGATGGGCACAAATGGGCTGCACTGATGGGCACTAATGGGCTGCACTGATGGGCACTGATAGGCTGCACTGATAATCAGGGCACTGATTATCAGTGTCAATGTGCCTGTCAGAATTGTCAGTGACCGGTCTCCTTTCTTCATGCTGTGACAGCGCATGAGGTGAAGTGCTGCTGCTGGTGATCACATGGTAAAGGGCCGCTGTTATTGGCCCTTTACCTTGATCTGTGATCAGCTGTGTTTGAAGGACACAGCAATCACAAGGTGTGCTCAATGCAGGGGGTGGGGTTCATCAATAGACGCCCTCCCATAATTACTTGACCGCGCAGTCAGCAACCAGCTGCTCGGCGCCCGGAACTGCACTTCTTGGGCATCGGGCAGTAGGAATTGCTTGTGCCTGGGAATGGGCTAATAAAAGACCAGGCACCAGGATGCAATTTCTTGTCACTATGATGACCTGGCGCTTAGAATTTGTGGAGCCCTGACTTATATGTTTTAATTATTTGTGTGATATCACTAGCAAATACTATTATTTATTGAGGTTTACTATTTAATTTAATTTAAAGGAGCAGTGCACCACTATTATACTGTATTAGAAGTTATTTCTGTTTTAGTACAGTGATTGGGTGGTTGCAGCGCATAAGTTACATTTTAAGCCTGGTTTCACACATGTGCGGTGCGAATTGAAGCTGCGGTTTCACTGCGCATAGAAAAATCAGTTGTTCAGCGGTTCGTCAGCGTTTTAGGTGCGGATCAGCTGCGAATTCGGAAGTAACCAGTGAGTGTCTAATGATAAATGCGAATTTAGAGCAGGCCAATCACTTGTTATCTATTTGTGAGGCTGCTTCTAAAAAGCTTGATTTTTCCGGACACTTCCTGGTTGTCCAGGAGTCTGTATTGTGTATTGTGTGGGTTATTTTTGTTCCCAAAATGTGTGCTGCTCTGCCTATGATAATGCCAACAGTTGTTGCTGTAACAGCAGCAATCTTGCTTGAAGTAGAGAAGAGGAGAAGGAGGAGGAGAAGAAGATACTGGGTGCATCCCATACTAGCAAATAGGGATGAGAGAGGCCAGTTCATGATCCTGTATGAAGACCTCCGTGGGCATGAAGAAAAATTTTTTGATTACACGCGCATGTCAATAACTAGGTGAGTAATTTTTTGGACAAACAATAATTTTAAAAACATATTTCCATAGTAGGGGAGTTTTGAAAAAGACACTGGTCCATCAAGTCTAACCTATGTGTGTGACTTTATGTCAGTGTTATAATTTAAAAAATCGTGGTGTTCCCGCCCCCCCCCCCCCCCAAATCCATACCAGAATATTATCAGAGCATGCAGCCTAAAAGGCCATGAAAAGGGGGGGAGTGAGCACCCCCTTCCTGGACCAAACCAGGCCATATGCCCTTAACATGTGTAGTGTGTTTTGTGCCCCCCCCCACCCCCCAAAAAACACCTTGCCCCCAAGTTGATGAGGACAAGGTGCTTTGTGTGGGGGGATTCCCAAACATTTTGTTGTCCAGTTTGTGACCAGACAATTGTTATTGTTAAATTCAGCTGCCAGTGGCTAAACATTTGTCCAAATGATGACACAACTGCAAATGACGTTAGATCTTCTTTGTTATGCCACTTCTTTAACATGCATTTTTATTTTGATAAAGGATACAGGCCTTCTTACAAATAAGAATGTTCTTAAACACTTATCTTATTATTTAGAAAAGTGTATGTAAAAATTGGTTTCATACACTAATCTAATAAAAGACTCATTTTTGAATTAGTTATGACGAATTACTTGGATTAATCTCCCCTCGCTTGGAGCGTCAGAACACGTGCTACAGACCAAGTATCCAGCCTGCTGAAAGATTACTGATCACATTAAGGTACTTTTCACCACTGATGTCCTTTGTCATGTGAATGTAGGAGAATGCAATATTTTTTAGTTATAAATTTTCAAACATGTGTCATTCTAAATATATAACCCGACAAAAGTTGGCGTAGTAATTATTTATTCAAGTATACTTAAAAAAATAAAATAAAAATTTGGCACATGTAGCCAACATAAATTAACAAAAACAAAAAATATACATGTCTCTCAAGTAGGCCTGTTAAACATATTTTTACAAACATGTGTCCTCTTGGTCCTCAACCTTGGACAGACCTCAGAAATCACAGATTGTGATATGTTTTTTTAAAAGGGGCCTCAGTGGAGTAGTGACTGGCGGAAGCCTGGTCATCACGGGCAGTGCTGGGATCTGGTGTAGCCTCACCATGTTGACTTGGCACATACATACCAGGATTTGTGGGAGGGGGGGGCCTGATTGAAGGAATTGGGGATGGGATGGGATAGGGAATGTTACTGTGTCTAACTTCATATATGGAGGTTGGCTTTTCAAAGCTAGAAGGATAGGATGGGGGATTATAGGGGTAAGGTTGGTGTTGTTCTGGGTAGTGGACGTATCGGGGGTAGTTCAGGGGAGGTCTTGGTGGTGGCACATATGGCACTTGAAATGAAGCTTCCTCACGTGGCTCTGAGAAGGAGTGCAGCACTTGTTCGATAGTGCTTCTCATTTCAAAGTAGAGCTCAGGTTTGACTTTCTTTATTAGAGGGACAAAACTGAGCGCCAGTATAGTATCCGGATATAAAAAAGCATCCACCTTTTCAGACATGTTTTTCAACATTTCAAGTAGGCGCTCACTTATGTCAGGTTGCGATAGAGGTGGTCGCCTCCGTGGCACTTTGGCTGGCAGAGCAATGTGTGCAGGAGCAGAGGAGAGCCCAGGGATAGCCTCTGCAGATTGCTCATCTGGGTTGGTTTCCCACAGATTCGAGGAGCTTTGGATTTGTGACAAATCCTCTGGGCCTTCTTCCAAACTAATCTGGGCTTGGTCCTCCGGTTGTGCCTCCAGTTGGTCATCCATCACATCTTGTTCCTCCCAACTAGCTTCTGTCCTGTTAAGAAAATAAAGAGTGTAACTTAACTAGGCATAATCAAAGTTAAGAGGTTTGCAGATACATAGATGATATAGATGAAAACTTACTCCCTCATCTCCACAATGGGTTGCAGAAAATCTAAGTCCTTGGCAAACATATAGGGTACCCTAGGCGCTGCCCCCGAGCCACTCCTTGCTTCTTTGAGATGGCGTATATATTTGCGGTAAGCATCACGCATGCTGCGCCACCTTGTCTGTAAGTAATGCACTGAAAAAAATAAAAATAAAATTAATTTTATTTATGTCTGCTTTTAGGTACCTAGCAACAGGAAATTCGTTTGGAAGTTTGCACTTTGAATTTAAGGTTGGAAAATCAACTATTAGTGGCATTGTTCATGAAACCTGCCTAGTCATATGGGAAGAACTGAAGGATTTGGTTATGAAGAAGCCAAACAAACAAGAATGGTTGCAGGTAGCAGAGCTATTCTGGCAGCGTTGCAACTTCCCCAACTGTCTGGGAGCCATTGATGGGAAGCACATCCGCATCCTCAAGCCTCCAGCTAGTGGTAGCTAATATTTTAATTATAAGAAATATTTTTCGTTGGTATTATTGGCAGTGGCAGACGCAAATTATAAATTTCTTTATATTGATGTGGGTTCTTATGGCAGCAGCTCGGATTCTAGTGTATTTTCACATTCCTCATTTGGCCGCATGCTGCGTGAGAATACACTAGACTTGCCCAGTCATTCTCCCCTGCCCGGAACAACAGATCCTTCCCTCCCACATGTATTTGTAGGAGATGAAGCGTTTGCACTTGCACAGCACATGCTCAGGCCTTTTTCTAGTCGCTCTTTGACAACAGAAAAAAGAGTGTTCAATTATAGGCTCACTAGGGCACGACGAGTAGTTGAATGTGCATTTGGGATACTATGCAATAAGTGGAGATTCATGCATACTTCAATAAATCTGAGTATTGACCATGCTATCAGTGCTGTTAAAGCAGCCTGTGCACTGCACAACTATGTGCGTGAACGTGATGGATATCTATTTGAGGATTCCCTGAGCCATAACATGGAGGCGGCACAGTGGAATGTTACTAGGGGCACCACTAGTGGTACACATATTCGTGGTGAATTTCAAAGCTTCTTTATGTCACCAGCTGGGGAGGTGCCTTGGCAGATGAATTCTATCTAATCAGAAAAAGTGTGTATTGGTTTGCATTATATTATCAGGGCCTTGACAAAGTTAAGTGTGCTGTAACAAATAATGCTTTTTTCATAATTTTGGTTTAGTTAAATAAAAATAATGTTGTTAACATTTGCATTGTATATTCTTTTGCTAGCCTAAGCGAATCTTAGCTTAGTAGTTAATTTAGGTACCCCTCCGTCGCTGTCTGACGCCGTTATGTGCACAGTGTTGAGGGCATGTGGCCTGGTATGGATTTGTGGGCAAACACACGCTGTTGTTTATTATAATATTAGAATAAAAATGGCCAACATAACTAAACAATAGGACAGCATCTACAGGTAGTGAAAGGGAATAAAAAACTTACATTTGGCAGCCTGAACTTGGGATGAGCACATGCTCCACTCTGGCAAGATGATTCTGGCAATTTCCAGCCATGCATGTTTTTTCACAACGTTGTCCTTATATTTAGGATGCTGGGTGTCATAAATCATCGGTTTATCCCTCACAAGTCTGATCAGCTCCTCACAATCCACGGATTCCTTCGCCTTTGCTGAAACTTTTCTACCCCTTTTGGCCATGCTTGCTCCGGTCACCACACCAAAACAGACAGGGGAGGAACTGGAAGAGGGGGAGGTGTAGGAGGAGGGGAGATCATTTCTGTTCACAACGCAACACAGCTGCGAATCAGGTGCGTGCCCATAGAAGATAATGGCCTTCTAATTCGCACCGCAATGACCAGAAAACGCACACGTTTTTTGTGCAATGCGCAGTGCGAATGCATCGCACATATGTGAACCAGCCTCATTCAAATGAACCTAGTTTAAAATGTCCTGCGAATTGGATGCGTTGTAAGCCGCATCTAATTCGCATAGGTGTGAACCCGGGCTAAAGCAGCACATAAGTCTATTATATTAATTATACTATGTTGTTTGCCTTTCCCCTGACAAACTGCCTCCAGCTACAGCCATGTATTTCAAATTTTGACTCATCAGTCCAGAGCACCTGCTGCCATTTTCTACACCCCAGTTCCTATGTTTTCCTGCATAGTTGATTCACTTGTTTTCACATTGGAAGTATGACTTTTTGGCTGTAATTCTTCCATAAAGACCACTTCTGGGCAGACTTATCCAGATCGTAGATGGGTGTACCTGGATCCCACTGGTTTCTGCCAGTTCAGTGCTCATGGCTGCTGGGCATCTTCCGATTTCAAAGGGAAGTAAGCATGATGTGTCTTTCTTCTGCTAAATTAAATTTTCCTTGGCCGACCACTGTGTCTCCCTCAACGTTGCCCATTTCTTTGTACTTCTTCAAAAGAGCTTGAACAGCACATCTTGAAACCCCAGACTGCTTTGAAATCTTTTCCTGGGAGAGACCTTGCTGATGCATATAGAGTAACTATCTTGAGTCTTGTTTCTTTGCTTAGTCTTGCCATGGTGTATGACCTGTGACTTGAAACTGTCTTCCACAACCTGACCTTAGTAGCAGAGTTTAGCTGTTCCTCACCCAGTTTTAAGCCTTCTACACAGCTGTTGCTATTTCTGTTCCAGTTATTGACTGTGTTTCAACCTACATATGAAATTGATAATCATTAGCAGCAGCTTGGTATAATTGATTTATCATACACCTGGCTCGAATCCTACAAAATTCCCGACTTTGTGCAAGTGTACATGTGTAAGAACTGATTCTGATTCAAAGCCAATGGGTAGTCACATCAAATATTGCTTTGATCAAAATTTTTCTTCTGTTTGCTCACTTTGCATTTTGTAAATTGATGAAAATAAACAATTAATTTATTTATACAGTATATTGAAAGCATTTTTACTTTACAGCATTTCTTCACACCTGCATAAAACATTGCACAGAACTGTGTATATACAGTATATATATATATATATATATATATATATATATATATGGGAATATGAAAGTGTTTCACCAGGCCTGCAGAAAACACCACTCAGCGCCAAACACCCAAACAGACCTAAGGTGCAGATAAATTGATAATGAAAAAATTAAATAAATGATCAGACATGCATACCGTAAATACACAACAGTGTGCAATTAAAGGCTAAAAATAAGATTGAAATCCACTGTGTCTGTCTAAGCAGAGAGACAATCTAGTGAACAGCAGCTTTCTCAAACCAAAGAAAAAATCTATAAAAGCAGTGCTATAAAATAATCACCATTTAGACTAAATTAACACACTAGACAGCGCTAATGTTGAGCAATTGAAACTTGTGGCCAACAACACATACATGGACAGTCTTATAAAAAAAGAATCCTTTTAAAAGAAAATCCCTTATAAAGGGATTTCCTGTGTAGCGGCGCTGACAGCTCTGGGTGAAGTGTACACACTGGCAAATACCTGCCTGTTTGATTGATTGCTTGCTGTTTATTTTATTTGATGTACGTATTTTTATTGAAGGGGGGGTTCTTTGTCTGTCTTTGTGCAAGGGGTTTGAATCAATAAACAGGATTACGCTATGTGCATCTTTCTTTCTGTTTTTGATTTATTATGAGCCCTGCAAACCTGTGACCCTTTGTATAGTGATGATGGCAACAAACTACTATGTCTAAAAAGTGTTGGCTCTGAAGGCTTTATTACTCCCCGTTTCTGGTGAGTTTAACCCCCTAGGGGGGGAGAGTGTTTGTCACCGGGTGGATTACACAAGTGATCGGTGGAAGGTGCATGTGGAGATCTGTTTTTTTCAAGATCACCTGTAGATTATCTGAACTACACCCTGAACTTTTCATCACTTCCCTTTATAAGGGATTTTCTTTTAAAAGGATTCTTTTTTTATAAGACTGTCCATGCATGTGTTGTTGGCCACAAGTTTCAATTGCTCAACATTAGCGCTGTCTAGTGTGTTAATTTAGTCTAAATGGTGATTATTTTATAGCACTGCTTTTATATATATATATATATATATATATATATGTATATATATATATATATATATATAAATATATATATTATATATATATACTGTATATAAGACTGTTGCATAAGATGGTTTGTAACTTTACCATCCCTAGGTTCAAACCGAAGGGTTAGTGAGGTGGAACCTTAGCCAGCCCTTGGCTTCTTATATCTCTTGGATACTCCAACTTAGAAATCTCTCTGTCATAACTCTCTGACTCTGTTCCTGTCCATCTGCGAACTTTGTATGTTCCCACTTACCCTTCATGTGTTCCAGCTACTTGTGTTACATTCTCCATAATATAAAATAAATGTAAAAATCTTGCAGAGATAGTGGAAAACCCTCATAATGAGCACAGCAGGTGTGCAGACTCAGAAACTTGTGTCACAATTTCATCCCAGGAAGTTGGATCAATATATACAATGTAAAGTGGTCCAAAATTTAAGGGATGTTGAAGAGGAAAGCTAACCTGATGGCAGCTGCTTGCTTTGTGTAGCGGTTCCCCCGTAGGGGTTGCTGAGTGATTGTGGCCTGCCTATCACCCTGCCCAGCTCGGCATTCACTTCCAGACACTCCAAGACAATGAAGAAGTCCATCAGCTTTGTTTTTGTATTTTATTGAGGGATTAGAATTTGGATGGGGTTAAGGAATTCATGGGATGCCCAGAAAATGATTCTTGCATGGTTTGGGACAATTCAGATTTTCTCCTCCTGCACAACATTCTGTGCAGACTATCTCTCCTTCTCCCTCCAGCACTATTCTTCAGGCGCAGCTAGCACATGGCTAGGCCTAACTCTGATTCCAGCCAGGCCTTAGCAAAGAGTACCTTATTACAGGCAGGGACCGCGGTCCCCTATGGCAAATAAAGTTCTGATGCTAGCTGCCCTCTTTGATGGACTACTGATCCAAGTCAGCCCTTTGCAGACCCTGCCAGCTCTCCTAGCTGCAGCAGCCCGACTTCACTGCCAGTAACATCACAGACTCTCCTGCTGGCTCTACGTCCATCTCAGACTGCTCACTCCTAGTCTGCTCCGGCATGCCTCTCCCAGCTCTTCCGACTGTGCCTGCCACTCACCAACACCTGGTGGATCCCTCCTGGAGACTTGCTCGGCGGTATTCCCCGCTGTCCTCTCCTGCTCCTGTTCAGGACACCCCTTGGGTTTTGTAGGGTTCCCGTTCCGCTCCGAGCCCCTGGCCCAAGGTAGCCCCCCCCCAGAGTATGGGGGTCCCTCAAAGGCCCCGACAGCCTAACACTCCATCACTAGTTCTTTCACCCAAACAACTCCTCCTCAGCTGGACTGACTCTAGGTATTTAAGGAGGACTGCCTCCTGCCAATCCAGGTTGGGCATTGCTCAAGGCTCCTTAGAACACCTCCACCACTCTTCCTCTCCTTCCTTCTAGAAACCTCTAGAAGCATAAGGGAGGTAACCGAAAGATGATGCTATCTGTGAATCACCAGCCTACTCTGAGCCATTCCCAGCCCACACAGATCGAAACAAACAGGCCTCTCACTCTACCACCTACACTAGGTAGAGGGTGCTACACATGCGCGCTTGCTCCCAACCCCCACTCCGTGTGTCAATACATTTTATTTAACCTCTTCCCACCTGAAAGACGGCTACAGTGCGGGCCTAAATTGCCAGTATGGCGTCCATGTACGTCCTCCCGTGAATGCGCTGCCTGCGTGCCCCCTGAGGGGTGCGGGTGGTGCACTCTGTGATCTGCGTGTCCATGAGACTCAACTGATTACAGATCTGAGTAAGGGGCTCCAATCATCATCATCAGTGCCACCTATCAGTGCTGCCTATCAGTGTCACCTACCAGTGCTCATCAGTGCCACATATCAGTGCCCATCGGTGCCACCCATCAGGGCTGTCTATCAGTGCCCATCAGTGCCACCTATCAGTGCCTCCTAATCAGTGCCCACCAGTGCTGCCTCATCAGTGCCCATTAGTGCCACTTATCAGTGCCCGTCAGTGCTGCCTTATCAGTGCAGCCTATCAGTGCCCATCAGCGCCCACCAGTGCCAACTTGTTAGTGCCCATCAGTGCCACCTATCAGTGCCCATCAGTGCATCCTCATCAGCGCACATCAATGAAGGAGAAAAATTACCTTTTTCAAAATTTTATAACAAACTATTAAAAAATGTCAGTCTTTTTTGTTTGTTTAACAAGGAATAAAAAACCCCAGTAGTGATTAAATACCACCAAAAGAAAGCTCTGTTTGTGTGAAAAAAATTACAAATATGTCATATGGCTACAGTGTAGCATGACTGTGCAATTGTCATTCAAAGAGTGACAGCGCTAAAAGCTGAAAATTGGCCTGGGCAGGAAGGGGGTTTAAAAGTGCCCAGTAAGCAAGTGGTTAACAAGGCCCTTTTAAGACCACTCTCTCTGCAGTTTGCCTCACCTAAGACATGGCATGCAGGATGCATGACATTGCTACTCTCCTTTGTGAGGGGTGGGGAGGTTAGGTTTTTTTGTACTGTGTCTTGAGACTTGCAAAACAAACAAAACACTGTGTGTTTTGCAGGGGCTGTGTGTGTCATGTGCCTGGTCACTGCAATGCTATACATGAAAATGGTGCTTTGCATTCTGCCAGTCGATCTGGTACCAGGCGACTCTATGTTGTCTGTGGTAAGCTACAGGAACACCTACTTGTGTAACTAAGGTGGATTTGTTGAATGCCTTGGAGGGGGTACAGTGACAGGTCTCTGGGATTCTTACCACTGTGTGGTCAAGATGGTTGACAACAGAGGCATTCTTGTTCTTCCCCTGCTTTCTGTTTGGAGGAGGAGTTAGTGAACAATGAGGAAGTGGCAGTTTATGGGGGCCCTGGGGGGTGGGCTGGCGTTAGTCTCCTCTTCTGAGGATTCTGCGTCCAAGGAAAGCTTAACTCAGGACCCAGAATGCCTTAGTGGTCCATGCTAATCTGAAGTTCCAGCTTCCTTCCATCTCTGAAGGTTTCACCGCTGGGATCCTGGCAGCTGCCACAAGATCCCCAGTTATTCCTTTTACATCCTTATCTCGAGGGGGTAATGTATGCGTACTAGGCTCCACCTGACAAGGCGTTCATTCCAGTGGCGTCACTAAGGGGGGCCCCCCTTAGTGCAGAGCCCCCTCTGCCCCAAAGCACCCACCCCCCCATGTTGGGGGCATGTGGCCTGGTATGGTTCAGGGGGGGGGCGCTCGCTCTCCACCCCTATCCTGACCTCCTGGTTGCATGCTCAGATAAGGGTCTGGTATGGACTGGAGGGGACCCTACGCCATTTTTTTCCTTGATTTTTCATCTATATTGCCGGGAGCTGCCAATACATTACAGCCGCAAGCAAGTTTTTATTAAATTTTTCCTTTAGAAATGTCATTTTGGCGCAGCATGTTCTACACATCGCACAGATGCGCACTTTACAGGCAGACTAAGGGGACCCCAAGGCACTATATTTAAAGGATATTAAAAGGAATATTTCATTTTTATTGTTTCACTTGCATTATTAAAATCACTGCTCCTGAAATAAATGATTGTTTGAAAAATGTTTTTTTGCATTGATACATGTCCCCTAGCGCAGTACCCGGGTCCCCAAACACTTTTTATGACAATAACTTGCATATAAGCCTGTAAAATGAGCACTTTTGATTTTTCATGTTCGTGTCCCATAGACTTTAATAGGGTTTGCTTGTTCGCTAGAACTTTTTGCATGTTCGCAGTGTTCTGGTGTAAACCGAACTGGGGGGTGTTCGGCCCATCCCTAATGGTGTGTTATATCTCCCATGATCTCTCCTGTTGAGGTCTGTTTATATTATTATGGAGGGTGCAGCTTAATGGTCTTTTTTGATGTTGATGATTCTTGTGATAAAACATTTCAGTATAATAGAATTCTGCAAACTATTACATAATATGTTTGCAGCAAATATTGTTTATTCATAATCACCTAACATTGCGATTTCTTTAGAGCAAAATCGCTAAATGACAAGCCAGCTTATTATAGTTTCTTTAAAGCCAAATGATCATCCCAGAGTATTCCATATTCCTAATCCTCTGTGGAGTCCCTCAGTGAGCATGCAGGTTAATGTGACTTAATGAGAAATGTCAGCGTTGTCTTAATGAGATAAGAACAAATAGCAGCAATTAAACCCTTTAATAATTAGCTGTCAAAACTTTTTTAATTGAAGATTATTAAATTCATTAAGCTTAACGGAAAACTCACATTAGAGAGTGACATTTTTGCCCAATCTTCTATGCAAAATAGCTCAAGCTCTGTCAGATTGGATGGAGAGCGTCTGTGAACAGCAATTTTCAAGTCTTGCCACAGATTCTCAGATGGATTTAGGTCTGGACTTTGAATGGGCCATCCTAACACATGAATATGCTTTGATATAAACCATTTCATTGTAGCTCTGGCTGTATGTTTAGGGTCGTAGTCCTGCTGGAAGGTGAACCTCTGCCCCAGTCTCAAGTCTTTTGCAGACTCCAACAGTTTTTCTTCTAAGATTGCCCTGTATTTGGCTCTATCCATCATCCCATCAACTCTGACCAGCTTCCCTGTCCCTGCTGAAGAAAAGCCTCCCCACAACATGATGCTGCCACCACCATTTTTCACGGTGGGGATGATGTGTTCAGGGTGATGTGCAGTGTTAGTTTTCTGCCACACATAGTGTTTTGTTTTTAGGCCTAACAGTTAAATTTTGGTCTCATCTGACCAGAGAACCTTCTTCCACATGATTGCTGTGTCCCCCACATGGCTTCTTGGAAAATTTCAAAGGGTGTGAATACTTTTTCAAGGCACTGTACTTTGGAATTGTGTCCTACACATAATTATTTTTTTA